>NC_058131.1:384260301-384292986 GCF_016433145.1 Gracilinanus agilis | reverse complement strand
CACACACTCTCTCTTTCTCTCTCTCTCTCTCTCACACACACACTCTCTCTCTCTCTCTCTCTCTCTCAATCAATCAATCAATCAATCAGTAACAACATCAACCACAAAAAAAAGGAACAAAAGCCTCATCTGGGGGTAGAAAAGATTTGTATGGATGGCACTGATTTAGAAAATGAATTCTAGAGATCCGGAAATAAGAGAGCCCTCCCAAGATGCAAAGTGTTCATTGTTACTTAGTATAAGAGTATAAGGTATATCATTTCTAAGCTTTGTGGTTGATCAACAAAGTCTATGAGACCCTAGATGACCTAATCAGTAGCACTGATCTGGTAGCACTTCATTTCTTTCAAAGCATAATTTTGAATAGAAAACAAAGCTGAAATCTTAAATTCAGTGAGACTTAGAAATGTCTTTATTCTTTATTCTCTTCCAGCAATCTCTTGGGCATCCAACATCTGCACTTCTTTACTTCTACCAATTACATCTTCCTTGAAGACCTTGAGTTTTCTCAAACCCATTTTCATAGTTTCCCCACCAACCCAACCCATCATCCTACAATCTGCTTTTTGCATAATCTTCTCAAAATACTGTTTGATTCATGTCATTCCCCTGAATTAAGACCTTGACAGTACTTAGTGTATTGAAGGCCATGTTTCTTAGCCTGGCATTCCAAGTTTTCTACATTCTGGATCCATTCTATTGTAAGGGTAAAAAAGGGGTCTTATGGGTTAAATATATTAAAAGATGGTCACCAGAGGATTGAACTATTATCAATCCTCAGTTAAGAATAATCTCAAATCAAAATTGACTTTTATGAAAGTTTATTTACATGAGAGAAGAGAGAGAGGAAGTAAGAAAATATGAATCTATTCCACTAATTAATCCAGGTAGATCTTAACCCTCAACCGAGGGTTAAAGGGCCTGAGGCCCAGAGGTGAATGGAGCAAAATTCATTCACAGAGTCTATAAAAGAAGGTTCTTAATAGAAGTTCAGGAAGATTCAGTCTTTAAATTCACTACGTGGAACAGTCTCAGTCATGAACCAGCAAAGCTCCCTCAGGTTGCCTTCACAAAACCAGCAGAACTCTCACTCACTCAACTCCCTCTTTTTCAAGGGGTCACTTATGCTTCACTTCACTTTCCAGTGCCTTCCCCTAGCCTGCATGTCCAATCACAATAGAGTATTATGTTCTCATAGAACAGCCTAGAGGGGCGGGTCAGTCGATTCTGATTCATCACTCACTCCAGCACAGGCGGGTGAGGACCTCCTAAGACTGGAGGTACTCTCACCCTTGATGATCAAATCCAAAGATGGGCAGTGTAGACTTAATCCAATTATCACACTATCTTCCTGATTGTATGTCATATCATTTTTTATGTGTGTACTCTATACATAAAACAACTCCAACAACACAAGAATTTAATTGTCCTGAACAAAATATAACATGACTTCTATTTCTTACTCATGCTGGTATTTAATGCTAAAATTCCTTTTCTCTTTTAAGAACTGATAGAAGTTATATCTCTTCCATAAAGTCCTCATTTTACCTTTCACCTCTTTCTTCACCAAAGGAAGCTAAATACTGTGAAATTGCAATAACTAACCTTATCATTGAAGAAGAAATAAGAAAAAGGATTTAAAAATGTTTTTAATAAAAAATTTAAATTTTATTGTTTTAAACTGTACTAAGACTCTGTGTATAGGGCATAGAGTACTGGTCCTAGAGTCAAAAAGACTCATCTTCATCAGTTCAAATCTAGCCGCTGACACTTACTAGCTGTGTGACACTGGGCAAGTCACTTAACCTTATTTGCCCCAGTTTCCTCATCTGTAAAATGATCTGGAGAAAGAAATAGCAAATCATTCCAGTAGCTTTGCCAAGAAAACTCCAAATGACAAAGAATCATGAAACAACTGAACTACAATAACAAAATAAAGAGATTTTTGAGGAACCCTATATTCAAGAATAAAAGTAATATAAAAAATAAAAGCAACAGAAAAAACATACATTAATGAAGCAAAAGACTAAGCAACACACCTACACACTTCACATCTCAAAGTCTGATAATGGATATTGCCGACTTTTGTCCAGATCCAGTTCCAGAGATATTCAGCAAAACTTCTAAGAAGTATTAAAAGATGTCAAAAGCAAAAAGCGAAGAAACATTCTTTAAGGATGACCTCAGGGATAAGTGACCACTCCTTCCTCACAATGGACTTTTTCCCAGAATGTGAAGGAAAAGCTGTTGGGGAAAAATAGATACATTTTCTGTGACGCATATTATTAGCCATTCTTTCAGTCAACAAGGGGCAGGAGGTTAGAAGTTGATTTTCCCTTGCATAAAATGTAGGATGGCTTAACGGGCCTCTTCCATTATAACCTTACTAAGAGCTCACATTCATAAAGAACTTTATAGTTTACATGGATAGAATTCTAAACTCTGGACCTAGAAAACTGGCCCGCTCTGACTAAGCTGGGATGCAGGAGATATTAACAGCAAAGTATAAAGGGAAAGTATGGTTTTATTTAGAAAGGAGAATAAAAAGTGAGAGAAAAGAGAAGCAATCAATCACAGCTGTTATTATGGTAACTTCATGGGATCAGAAAAAATGAATATATTTATAAGCAGTGATTTGTTCCTGTGGAAGACATAATCTTACTCATCTGATGGTTTGGGGAATTATGGCAAGGAGTTGAGAGACCATTGAAAACTAAGTGTACTTAAAATTTAAGGGGAGCACAGAAATAGACAGTAGAGACAGCAATGAAAAGAGAAGGGATGTAGCCCAAGGTCCAGAGAATCATAAGTCCTGAGACCTGTACTGACCTATCTTTCTATGCATAACATATGAGTCCCCCTCATATGCCCTTTGACCCAAATTTGTCTACTTGCTGTCCCTCAGAATGTACCTTTTCTCTGCCTTTGTGTCTGCTCTCCCCTTTGACTTAAAATATATTCTTTGCAAAGCTCAGATTACATGCCACTTCTTACTAAATGTCTGGCTTCCAAACTTACCCTGAATTTGTTGTTATTCAATTTATTTCAGTGTCTGACTCTTAATGACTCTATTCGGGGTTTTCTTAGCAAAGATATTTGAAGTATTGGCTATTTCCTTCTCCAGATCATTTTACAGATAAGGGTTAAGTAACTTGCCAAGGGTCATATAACTCGTAAGTATCTAAGACCAGATTTGAACTCAGGAAGATGAGTCTTCCTAATTTCAGGCCTGGCACTCCATCCACTATACCACCTTAGCTGCTTCTTATCTCGAATTTATTTTGTACATCTTGTATGTATTATGTGCTTCTAAGTGAACCTGCTGTTTCTCCTGTAGAATGTACAATCTTTGAGGACAGGGACTATTTCACTTTTGTTTTTATATTCTGACAACCATGAAGAGTGTCTGGCACATAATAAATGCTTGTTGTTTGAGTGATTCTTTCAAAGTTTGATTAATTCTAAGTGCTTTTTTCTTTCTCCAGCTCATGCTAGTCATTCATGCAAAATCAACTTTCAAATGTATGAGCGAGGAATAGCAAGACCTATAACTGCTTTTGGTACAGAGAAAGGAAGAGGGAAGAGATAAATATTCTAGATCAGAGTTGTCTACCTATGGCTCAAAACACTCCTGAGTGTGGCCCAAACAAGAGTAAAATATAATTAGGAAATATACAAGAGAAAAATATAATAAAACATTGGTGATAGTAATGTGTGGGTTTTTTAAGACAATATGGAGCTCACAGATATCCTTATGTATGGCTTAGTGACCCTCATTTCTATTTGAATTTGGTACCACTGTTCTAGGTGAATGAACTTTTTTTGTGTCATCATTAATCTGTGAGGGTCAAGAAAGGAATGGTGTCATTTTGGGAGAGCTCTAGCTATGCCTCATGAGTATATCTGGGGTCTGGAATTTTTTTCTCTCCTGAAAGATGAGTATAGAAAGTTATTAATACTAAGATTTCCTGAATTATCAGAGGAAAAGAATATGGACCAAATTGGCTGTGTCCTCTTATCAATCTTACTCTTCCAGATACTTTAAGATTTTATAAGGGGAGAAGGTGTCAGAACAGGCCACAGTCCATAGTACATTGGGGTCATAATTCTTTTGGCAGAAAAGTTTAGATTTCAAATAGACTGTCAAGTCTCCTCTAAAAGATTTCAATGATGTTCCACCAAGCATAGGACAACTGAGGATTCAAGGAAAAGGTGATGCTTCATCTATCAGTATGAATAGACATTTACTGCATAATTTCACTGGGGTTCCATCTTGACCCAGAGAAACAATTCATAGAGCATAGGATTTCAAGCTGGATAGGAACCTTTAAGATTGTCTAGTCTGACTCTAATTATGCCGATGATAAAAATGAGGGCCAGGAAGCAGTGTGGTATAGTGTAAAAACTTGAATACTGAGTCAGATTTGGTTCTAATCTTGGTTCTGCTACTACTTTACTGCCTGTGACCTTAGGCAATTCATTTTCCCTCTCTAGACCTCAATTTCGCATCTGTAAAAATCAATTAGATTATATGACGTGCTAGGTCCCTTCTAACATGAAATCTATTATTCTAAGAGTCTTGGCCAAAACTACATAGGTGGTAAATAATAAAGCTAGGATTGGAAACCAGGCCTTCTAATTCCAAAGTCAGTATTCTTCCCACTAGAATATGCAGTCACTGTTCATTTTAGGAGAAAAGAGACAGGAAGCATCCAAAGCCCATCTGTTTTCCTTAAGCTCATTAGTTACCCCATGTTCCAGAAATGCTAAGAAGGCAAAGTTATACTAAGACCATGTATTTAGCTCCACTTAGTGGTAGAAGGAACTTCAGAGGCCATCTAGTCCAACCCGCTCATTTCACAGATGAGGAACTGAGGCCAAGAGAGGTTAACTACCTTGCCTAGAGTCATATAACTAAGAAACTATTTGGAAGTGGAATTTGACTCTGGTCTTCCTGGATCCAAGTCCCCACATTTTCCTTTGCCATGCCTACTCTCCACAGTGATGGAACTGCGCAGTGAAGGAAATGAAAATTGGTACATTGATGGATAGGGGGCACAGCAATACCACTTCTCTGTGGGAAGAGTGATACTCAGAGAGCAATATCAAGACAACCAAGATGAGATGGAAAATTAAGTCAGAAGAAATAAATTCTTTCCTACATAAATCAATCAATAGGATGAAAGAGGCTAACATTCAGTTTTGTGTTCGTTTCAGACTCGAATCCCCCACCCGTTCCCTAGTGATGGAAGCCCCTAGAGGAGTTGAAATTAATGCTGAAGCTGGCAATATGGAAGCCACATGTAGGACAGAGCTCAGGCTGGAATCCAAAGATGGAGAGGTAAGCAGATGTGGAGATGGGCAATGAATGAGGGAGAAAAGTGGTAATGAGTGAGAGGTTTCATACAAAACAAAAGCATTCCATCAATGCCACTCACCAAGTTGGTCTAATCTGGTTATATCAAACTCAGAGTGTGGGGGGAGAAATAGGGCAGTGAGTCTCCCAATTAGGGACTCTCAAGTAGGAGAAAGAGGTGAACTGGCTTAAAAAAAATTGACAAGTGTTTAGTAAAATAAATAAAAATTCAATAAAACATAGAAAATGTTCGTTTGTGGTTTTCTAAATCAATATGTGGCTGACAGTTAGATATTTCTTTTTGAGTGTGACACTGCTGAGCTAATCAATAGCATTTTTCAATTATTAAATAATCTTAATGAGTTAGAATAATTTTTGGAATTAATTTATTCCTAGATCTACATAAGTAGTAATCTGACACTACAATAAAAGAGAGATCCACACCTCTACGAGCAATCTCTTCTCCTATTGACACTAATGTTGCAAAGATTTTCCTTAGATAGAGATAAAATTGACCTTGCTCCTAACTCTGCTCTCAGGGGCATATCTAGTCCTCCAGTAAGTTCTATATCTACCTGAATATGCCATCATTGAGTCTATATTGCTCCATCTTGTTCAAATATCATGAAACTATTTTTTTCTTTCTAAAATCCTTGAGTACTCTTGTGTACCCAGCTCTACCAGTCTACAAAAAAAGGAAGTGAGATCTATTTGCTCCCTGTTATTTGAATGTTACCTGTTCTTGATGAATTGTCAATCACTGCTTCCATTTCTAAATGCCCATGGTCCATTCTAGAACTTTAGCAGAAATTGAAGTGTAGCCTAAACTCTGCTGTTTTCCTCTGAAAACTGGGACACTGGCTCAGTCTCATGATACTTCTCCCATTCTCTCCAGGGTCCTTGACACCAATCAAGAAATATTATAACACTGATATATATACTCAGAATAGGATATAGTTCATTCCTACTTAGGAATTTGAATACACTGAGGGAAACTAGGTGTGTCCTTATCATTTCCTTATTTACTATGGATTTCAGCAACAGAATAGGTCATCAAACAGGTGAAAGGTTCTGATGCACTGACTAATTTAATTCTGTTTAAATGGTACATAGTCTATCTCATGGAATATTAACTCACTTAAAGCAGAATAAAGCCAGGGAAAAGAAGTTTGGATCAGTCTCTGTGCAACACAGGCTAGGAATGAGTCTATTCATAGTAACTTTCAGAAAACTTTGGAAGGGGTTTTTCTTCTTCGATTTCTCTGATGAGTAGATTGAGAGCCAGCCTCAGAATCAGGAAGACCTAGGTTCATTCAATTCACACCTTGGACTCAAATTGTCTATGTGATCCTTGGCAAGTGATTTGACATATCTCTCGGTGCCCCAGGAAGCTGAGGCTGTAAGGTGCAGATAAATTGCTCATATGCAACAGTAGAAGGAGTTTACTCACTGTGTTCCCTTCAATGATAAAATTACATATCTAGCCAAACACACTTATACCCAAATGAGCACATATATGTGTATTGTATGTATGTACTTATAGATGAAAAGAGATTAATATATTTACATACACATTAATACATATTTATCTACACATACACTGAAAGCTGTGTATATATGTATTTACATACATGTTTGTATATACATGCATGCTTTTGTGCACACATATGTTGTGTGTGAGTGTGTTTTAGAGCAGCTAAGTGACCCAATGACTAGAGAACTGGACTCAGAGTAAGGAAGACATGATTTCAAATCTGGCTCCAAATATTGACTATGTATGAAACCCCATGGAAGTCCCTTAATCAATCTGCCTCGTTTCCTTCATCTATAAATTGGGCATAATAATAGCAACTAGCTCAAAGGTTTGTTGTGAGGGTAAAATTAAATATTTTTAAAGCAGTTTTGTAATTAAGTCCCATGTAAATGCTATCTATTATTACCAATATAAACATATGTGCACAGAAATATATATTGCTATTTACATATCTATATAGAAATCTCTATTCATAGAAATATAGATGAAAATATGTGTATATTGCTATCCATAGGCATACACAGAGAAATAAACACATGTGGATATTTTTAAACAACAGATGCCCGTATGCAAAGCTAAAATATGCACATTTATATATTGATATCAATATCTACATTCACACAAAGAAATCAACATGCCTATTTATATATCAATACAGATCTCTATAAACGCATAGAGAACATTAATCCTCTTCATTCTCCTTGAATGTATGCATGTTCCATGCAAACCATTGACAGGCAAATATGGGGCTCAATCCAATTTTTCTGAACTATCTGAATTGGTGAATAGGGCCTTTAGAAGTAGATATGCATCATGAAATGGTCTTGGAAATCATGTAGTTAGTCCAGAATTGACTATGGGGATGGCCGCAGAAGTCTGTGATTGCTTTTCAGTACAGAGGTATTTGTTCTTAACGCACATTGCCACTCTCTGCACAAATGCCAGCTCTAGGAAGATTTGGTAATTATCTCTTGATGAATTTCTATGGCATGTATATCTATAACAGTCTTCTCTTCTGCACCTCTTAGAAACTGGACTTAAGAGGGTTTCCAGAGGTGAGAGGATCCTATTCTATCTGAAAATGATACAAATAAACATCAGTCTATGTGTATTATTGACCTTGTCTCCTCCTCTCTTGTCTGCTTTAGATCCAGTTAGATGCTGCCAAAATCAAACTACCTAGACTGCCTCGAGGATCTTATTCCCCTACGGGAACCCGGCAAAAAGTATTTGAGATCTGTGTCTGTTCCAATGGAAGACTCTTCCTGTCTCAGGCAGGAAGTGGTTCTACCTGTCAGATCAACACCAGCGTCTGCCTCTGAGAAAGACTGATTGTCATGGACAGTAAAGGATGGCACTGGGGCTGGTTTTTGGTCTCAATGGACACTTGCTGTGGACTTTTTTGACTAGAACCCAGAAAGCATCTTGGAGACTTTTTTGGTGCGTGTGTGTGCGTTGTGAGTGTGCGTGAGGGTGGGGCTATGAGACTTATATATATTGATAGATATAAATAAATATATATATATAAATAAATAGATAGATAGTAATAGAATCCTCTGTATAAAAGAAGGTTTCAGTACAAAAGGATCCATGGGTGACCTCCAGTTACACATTATCAGTCTCCCACATCTAAATTCAACCTGTATTGCAGACTATCAGGATGGCTATCTCCAGACTCCTGAAACATAATAACAATGCAAAGTCTGTCATACTGTGCTATAGACTAGTAAGATCCCTTTACTATCATGAAACCCCACTGGCATTAGCCAAAGAGGGACTCTTTTCATGGTGAAGGGTGACAAGGCAGCCCTTCTTTCTTGTCATGGTCCTGGGAGATTTAGAACATCAATTTTGCACTTCAAGATTGAACAGGGATGGGAGTCAAGCATAGGGGAAACTCGTAAGCCCATGTCTCATTTTTTTATTTACCATGTCATGGGTTCTTAGTGAAATGGGCTTAAGTTTTAGCCTATTCTCCCTGTTCACATATGTCCAGTATCTCAATGTGGTATTCCTTACCAAGTATGATGAGTCAGCTCCCTCATCCATGCTGCTGTGGACAATTTAAGAGTTAGCTATATTGTAGAAGAAGTAGGGAACTGTCCTAAATCATGAGTTGAGAAACTCCTTCATTTCCCAGCTGGTGGAATATTTCTGCTTTGGGCACGTTAGCAAGAAGATTTTCAGTTTGTTTCTAGATTTCTCTATCCTAGAGAAAGTATCATGAAGATTACTCTATGAATGAAATCATTTTCTGTGAGGGATAAAACAAGATGCAGGTATTGTATACCAGGAAAGGAGGACAACCAGTCATTAACCATCTAAAGGTTTGCTTGTTTGTTTGTTTAATGATCTAGATTTAGGAAGAAGATAAAATTGATCCATTTTGGCCACTTAGGAGCAGATATCACAGGAGAAGCTACTAAGAGATGAAATCTCACAAAGGTTAAATTCAATCAAAAGAGTTTGATCTTTTTTTTTTCTCAAGTGCTTCCTCAGAGTCTGTGGGTGGACTAGATTATTTTCAGAGCATTTTCTCACAAAGATCCAGCTCAGATCCACTCCATCTAAGATCCAAAGGGACAGAGAATGGCAACATACTTGATCTTACTACTGGGTAGATCAAATCCCTACCCTCATTGGGTCAGTATCCAATGCAATCTGCTTATCAGATGCATATGTCATGCTTGGTGTCAAGATGTTCCTTTCTAAGTCCTGTTGGACTTACTGATTATTGGGAAGGAGTTGGACAGGGGGTAGGGGATACAGAGAAGGGGACAGTTTTAATATTAGTAGTAGAAGTGTGAAATCTCCCAGAGCCACTAGTGGCTGCCACACATCCAGAATGACTGTCACCACACATGCCCAGCCATCAGCTAATTGGTTATATCTATGGCCATCTTCCCACCACTATCAATGTGAGGGGTCACCCTGGATTGCGGTTGTACTGGGACAAGGGACCGTAATGTCTCTGTTCAAAGAGGGGCAAATCTGTGCCTATGCCTTAAAGTCAATGCACTCAGCAAGGAGAAGCACATCTCATTTATCCTGTCATTTGATGTCATTTATTATTTTAGGTAAGGGGGCAGGGGATGGAAGTGGGAATGGCAGAGTTGGGGGCAGGGAGGGTGGTGAAGAATCAAATCAACCTAGAATGAGCGTGGGGAAAACAAAGTGAGAAAATCATGTCATCCTGAATGTGGAATGATGATGGCCAGACCCCACCATGAGGGTCCTCATGTGGAAGTCTTCTTGGGAATCCCCCAAATAGCCAGGTTTTCAGGGGCTTTATGTATTCTTTATTCATAAGCAGAGGAACCATTCAAGGTATATTGCCTCTGAAAGAAAATTTAGTATGTCTGCAAGATGGCCAGGTACCAATTTGCAGGTACCTTCCTGCATCTTTAGAAGGAAAAGATATGTGCCAAGAGATATGGTGTCCCCATTGAGAGAATGGATATCATGTGGTAAGAAGCATTATCTGTGTTGCTTTTCATCTTTATTTTAAATCTGGAGGGTCCCCATCAACAAAGGAGGATTGGGTTTTTTTCCAGGTTCCCTGGGAAGAGTCTTGGGAGAGAGGAATCTCATGAGGTCATTTACCTGCTATTGTGGTGTCAGGAAAGGGGTAAAGCATGAAGAATCAGAGGCTGAATATGTAGTGAATTTTCATTGTGAGTGCTAGTGGACCAAAAGGATAAGTGGACTCGACCAAAAAGAGTCTTTGATCTGTAGTATTTTGAGCAGTTTAAAGTGGAGAGTTATTGTTGTTGAGTTGTTTCAATCACATCCAACTTCAGAACCCTATTTGGTGTTTTCTTGGTAAAGATACTGGAATGGTTTGCCATTTCCTTCTCTGGCTCATTTCACAGAAGGGAAAACTAAACTAAACATGATTAAGTGATTTTCCCAGGTCACATAGCTAGTGCCTGATGTCAGATTTAAACTCACAGGAAGGAATCTTCCTGACACTGGACCCAGCACTTTCTTTACTGAGCAACTAGCTGCCCAGAATAGAGATTATCAGAGCTAAAAAAAAAAAAAAAAAAAAAAGGCATTCTTCAAGCCACTCTGAAAACTGCTACTTATCAATGGCGAGGTGGGGGAATCTCTGTCCTTTCCATAATAGTAGTCAGTTCACTGGAAAAGTAGGCCTGGAACTGTTCAATACAGTATTGTATTGAACAGGGGCAGTATATGTATGGGGGCAAATGTTCAATACTCAATCCCATACACACTTGGTCATCTACTATTTGCAAGGCACTATGCTAGATACTTAGGTTTCAAAGATAAAAGTGGAAAAGCATTCTCATCAGTCAAATAGATGGCCAGAGGTGATAAACTCCTCTGATGGGGATAGAGAGGAGAAAAAAGAGAAGTAAATTCCTTCCTGTTTTCTTAGTCATCTGTTTTCTCAATATTTGTCCTCTATGTGTCATGGAAACCAACTCTATTCTTGAAGGAATTCTGGGAAAATAGAGAGAGAAATAGAGAAACACTAGAAGTTGAGCATAGGGGGAAAGGAAGAGAAGGGAGACGGAAGAGTTTATAAAACTAACGAGAAGTACAAACAGTAGACCCCCCCCCAAAAAAAAAACCTAGTGTGTGGGAGTAGGGGTAGTAACATGCTATTTTGGGGTTGTGGTTGGTCAAAATGAAAACTGAGAGTCAAAGGCTCTTGGTTCCAACCTGCCTATGCTATTTATGGGCTATGAGAATTTGGAGAAGTAACTTAGACTTAATGGGCCTCGGTTTCGTCATCTATCCAATGAGAGGGTTGGATTGGTTGACCTCTAAGGTTCCTTTCAGCTTAAAGTGTATTATCCTATGATTACCACCTTTGTATTATCATATACATGCAGCAAGTATACTGGGTCTAGGTCATCTTGATCTTTTAAGTGAATTATGACTACTGCCCTGACTTAGTTTCTGCCCAACTTATGGTATTTCTATTTTCTTTCCTGGGGAGGAACAGTATCAGCCCATAAAGAAGAGTCTTTAGAGTAGTATGAAAAGAGATGCTCAAGGAGAAAGTTGGAGGCATCACTAGTGCATATTTTATTGAAAGACAAGTAAGCAGCCTATTACTGGTCATCTTCCTAGCACCTCTGGAAAAGTTACCTAGGATGCATAGGTCTTGAAATTCTTGAGTTCTATTTCTCATCTTCTTTTTCCTGCACCCCCCCTCCCCAATTCAAAGCATGTCTTGGTGCCCTTTTCTATGGCTGTTTTCTTGAAGGCAATAGATTTTACATTTCATGACAAAAGACAAGCAAGGGTTTTATTTTGTTCATTTTCTCTCATTTAAAGAAATTATAACTTGACATACTGGAGCAGCAACAGAGTGTACTGCTTTATCTATTGTGAGAAAATAGTTTGTTCCATGATTGTGTGTGTCAAATTGGGTCTTTTAAACAATATATATTTCGACTGCATTGAAGCATGCCACTTTACAACTGCTACCCCAATGGCTCTTAGTCAGTCTTCCAATGCTAAACAGAATGTCTGATCCTCCTTCACTTGAGGATAGCTTTACAAATGTATACTCAAAAATAGTTTTCACACCTCTACTCCCACCCTGTTAGTTTTTTCTTTTCCAAGAAAAACATTCATTTTTCCTTTAGCAGCAACTTGTATGCTGGGATGAGGGTGGAAGAACATGATTTCTCATCTTCCTGATTGCCATCTTTCAGATGCTTTTGAGCTTATCAATATTGCCCTTGATGGTAGTTGCCAGAATGAAGTAAACATCAAACTTCAGATGGGAGGTAGGGGTATTGGGGTACATGGGGTACATCATACAAGAGCAGAGAACACAATGAGAATGTCACTTTTCTTCTTCTTGACCCTATGGATCCTTCTCTGTTGGAAATTATAATTGGATTGGCTTTTTAGTATGCCTAGGAATAAGAAATCATTTTACTGGTCTATAGTTGGATTAATTAATTTATTTTCTTGCTCACTTCAAAGACCAGCATATGTAGAAAGTGTGTATGTACATAGAAATACTCATTATTTTCATTTCTTTCTCTAAGTCCATATTCCTTTTTATATTTTCTCCCCAATCTTTCTTTTTAGAGATCCTTAAGAGTTGCTTTTAAGGCCTTTATATTTCTGAAGATAAATATCCCAACCGTAACCTAGGGATGGAAGTCCCTGGGTTTGGGTAGTGGAATAGCTTTTGGTAGAGGAAGTTTCTGCTTATCATTTTTCTCTTTTATAGTTTCTCTGTTTCAGCTTCCTTTCCAACAATAATTCTTTTTTGTGTTGTTTTTGCTTTTGTTCTATTAAGCCTACACTAATGATCAGTCTTTTGTGTAGACTCAGAAGAAAAAAAAACTATTTATCAGCTTTACCTTATGATACCCATATCTCATCTTGCATATTTTGAGTGATCTCTTCCTCCCTGTTTCAATAGTTCCTCAAACATTGATTCAGCTTCCACGATGTGGAAGATATACTGGATACTAGGTTTTGTTGTTTTGCCTTTCTGATCTTCCCTTAGGTGTGGCACCAAATGTCTGTACCATCCTGGCCATTGATCATGAGAATCTGCTTGTTCTGGAGCCTTCAGACATCTGGGTGTTTTTCTCAAAAGAGAATGTTCCTCTTTTACTCTTGGTCATGCTCTCTATACTGTCCTTCCCAACCCCCTCCATCTTCACTGCTGTTGTTTCCTGTATAAGGTGTTCTTTTAAAATGTTATAAGTTGGCAGAGAATGTCTTCCCCCAACCGGTGTTGCATCTTTCGCTCTAGACCTAAGATTATTGTTGTTTTGTTTTTGTTTGGGTTTTTTTGAATGGGGGGCTGAAGAAGGGGAGAAGAGCGAGCAGGGGAAGGGAGCTGTGTTAGTAAAGCTCCCTGTAACATGCTTTACCAAAAGCTCCCTACTACTCAGTTCTGAGGATATAAATCCCCAGGGTTGGCATAGTAAAAGGGGATATTTTATGTACTTGGCTGAAGAGAGAAAAACAAGGACAACAAGAGCATTGGTGAAGCAGGGGAAGGATGTTTTGAAGGACTTGAATAGAAGTGAGGAACTCTTCCTGTATCCTGTGGATATCGTATGAAAAAACAAAACAAAACAATAACTGCCTCTCTCTGCTACATACCCTTTTGCCACCTTTCTGTGAAGTAAGATTAAAAAGACGTGGCTGCTATTTGATATCTCTTCTTAGGGATTAGGAGACGGTACCATTGTGAGTGTAGTTGAAGAAAATAGAGGAAAAACATGATGTTTGCAATATTCTAGATTAAGATTGAGACATAGTTTTCCCTCTTCTTGATAGTTAGATATGTCAGGTCCATTTCACTGAAAAGGAGTAAGATTAGTTAGGGATGGATTGATTAGATCATGGGATCCTAAGTAGGAGATGAAAAAGGTACATATACCTTATGTGTGAGGCCCACTAACCGAGCTATTGCTCAGGGCTGGCGAAGAAACAGAAGATGAGAGCAAAAGAGAGCTGTGCCCTTCCCACACCAAGGCTACAAAAAGGTAGCCTAGCTGCTGCCCTCAGATTTGGGAAGGCAGTTGCTGAAAGAAGCTGCGACTGATTCCATTAGTTGCTGGAATTTTTTTTTCTTTCAGCTACAGACACTCCAAATGCTGTTTGTCTTCTGGAAATAGTGGAAGGGATTATGTGCAAGAGAGATTCACCTATTATAGATTTAAAAGAAAGGTAATTGAGCTTATCTCAGTAGAAAATCTACACCATTCTCTTTCTTCTTTTGTATATCCTTACCCACTTTTATTAGACAATGAGAGACAAGCTAGCCTTAGTTTGCCAACCTTATTGATAGAAATGAAAGGGGGGGAGGGGTTCCTCCTCCCACTGTCTCTCTCCAGAAAGTCAGCCAGTCCTCCCTTTTCCAAAACTCTAACCAGTTCACTTCAACCCCTCCATTCCACCCCAGGTCCCAGAAGGAGCAAGAGAAAAATGTAATAAAATAATATATAATTTACCATATACACAAACATCCATTCTCTCTGTCTTCCTCCACGTGCAGTTTCATAGAACTTTTTTGTCTCCCTAGAGTCTCCTTTATATTTGAAAGCACATTTATCAGAAAAGTTAATTGTCTCTGAAGATGGGTCAGTAGAGAGACAGAGGTCTACTTTTATTTTATACACACCCCCAGTATCATAAATTGTATTAATTCCATGACTTTGTATGTCAAGATCTGTGTACTGGACAATATTTGTGCTAAATTACACACATATTCCCCTACATATATGTGGCAATGTTTCTCTCCCTTCTCATCCATGTATCTGTCTCCATGACTAATGACATTTATATCAACCAACTGATTCCAAGTCAGATCTAATCCCACACAACATATCTCTCACTCCTCCCTGTCCCGCCCCTATGTATTCTAATGATATAGAATCATTAGTTAGATAAGACTATTTTAAAATATCTTTGGGATTTAAATATGGGAGGCAGAGAATAACATGGAAAGAAAATTGCATGTGCCAAATGAAGGAAATGCATACCAATTAATTGTCTAGAGGGAGAAACAACATAAAAAAGCAAACGTGTTTTGTCATTGTTTAAATAACTCTAACTCTTAGTAGATGAACATGTGTTTCTCTAGAGTTGTTCACATGCTTTGTCCATTTTTCTCTCTCCATCTTCACCTCCTATTATAATTCATAGGCAGATCAGATGATGAACCAGAGAACCTATCTTCTACTGCTTCTCCACAAAGAGGAAAAAAAATGGGGAAAGATAAATAGCATAATCTGTGTGCATGTGTGTAGTGGAGGAAGAAATGGTCCAGCACAGGCACCATGTAGAAAAAGGAAAAATACACATTTCTATAGTTAAACCCAAAGGCATAAATAAAAGGGAGGGCACATGGGTTAGAGCTAAGATCTGTGTTTATTCGTCATAGTCCTATCCACCTGACAAAGAAGAATGTGTGTGTTGGGATAAGGTGGGAGGTCAGGGGTTGGAGCGGGTAGGGATTTCAAAGAATGGAGGGTAGAACCAAGAACTCTGTCTCTGGAGAAGAAAAAGCTGTACCTCTGCCCGCCTGCCTGCCAAATTGTTCAGAGAAGAAGGTTTGTACCCTGCCTCCCAGCAGCACCTCATCTTAATCCCATACTCACCCTCCACAAATTCCATATTGCCATGAACTTATCCATTACTGGTCTGAGTGTGTTAACATGCTGCCTCCTCCTCATTCCCCATAGCCTTGGCTAGAAATGGACTCTCCTTTTCATTTTTTAAAGACAGACTGGGACAAAACTTGCCCCCTACAGACCCACCAAACCATTCAGACACACTCTAGAGACGCAAACACTCAGATCCCTAAGCATCAAAGGACCTTTCCAATTCTAGTTTTCTCCAGATTCATATAGCACTCTATCATCTAGACAAGGAGCACCAAACTATTCCTCTTTTGCCAGTCTAGGAGAGATTCCTTCTCATTCCAGCACCCTTTTGGGCCCTCTATCATTGTGTATGTATGTGCGTGTGTGTCTGTGTGTGTGTGTGTGCACGCGTGTATGTCCTGAAAAAAATAAAACAAATCAACCATACAAATTAATGGTGTATCCCTCACAGAGATGACATCTCATCTTCTTCATCATCACCCTAATCCTTGCACATACTCTATGCAAATTTTTTATAAGCATTGCAATAAATGCTCTGAAATGACAAGGAATTATTTTACCTTTCCTATGACTACTACTACTCTCTCTTTCTGTATACAGAAACTTTGTATTCTTCAAAAGGATGAATTTCAACTGCAGTCTTGTACAAAATTATCTTAATAAAAAAGTCATGATTGTTACAAAGGAAACCCCTCTGGTGTCCTGCTTCATTTCCTCACACTGGCGAGCAAGTGGTCAGAGGTGGGGCTGGGAGTTACACTGTCTTTAAAAGTCCTCAGAGGAAAGGAGAGCTAGATCTTCACTAATCACATAGAAATAGAAACAGACATTTTACTACTTGAATAAAGTGGGAGAGAGGGGGGGGGGGGGGAATAAAAGCACAAAACTTTAACTTAAATAAAACATTATCAGGTTGACTAGGCCAGGCAGCAGCTTTCCCAACTAGACCACACGTAAGTATTCACCCATCCTCAGACAGGGGAAGCATCTCTTGAGACCCCAAACCACTAGGATTAGAATTCCCACTTCATACCATTCCATTGCCACTCCTCAACCAGGATGACTCCTCTAAAAACAACCAAAAAAAGATCTGTCATGCCATGAATTCTCCAATACTTCCTGATGGGAGTGCCAGAGACAAAGAAAATGAAAAAATATCATCTCCATCTGATCCATTCATTAGCCATTCACCCAAATCCCATTACCTCCACCTACCCTTAGTCCACATACTATCTTTAAAGCACCCACCTCAACTCTCCTCATTCCTGTCCTATAATTGCTCCTAAACCTTCAGAAATATTCCAATCAACAAACATTCATCAAGCACTGAAATATGTCAGACACTGCAAAACTCAAGATACAAAGGCAAAAAATGAAATAATTCATGCCCTTGAAGAGTTTATAGTACATTCTAATGCCAGCGAAAAAGGATTCATTCTCCTCTTCCCAGCATCAACCTTTTTCTCGTAGGTGTTTACCACCAGCTAATCCAAAGGATTCTTAACTGTGTGTGAGTGTGTGTGTGAGTGTGTGTGTGTGTGTGTGTGTGTGAAAAATGGATCCTTTTGATAGTATTGCTAAAGTCTAGAAATCTCTTCTTTGAAAAATATTTTTAAACATGCAAAGTACATTTAATTAAGCTCAATATATTGCAAATTCAATTATATTGAAATATAGTGAGAGTAACTAGATGGCTTAATGGATTGAGAGCCAGGTCCAGAGAGAGGAAGGAGGTCCTGGGAGTTCAAATCTGGCCTCAGGCACTTCCTAGCTGTGTGACCCTGGGCAAGTCAATTCACTCCCCATTGCCTAGTCCTAACCAATCTTACACCTTGTAACCAATACACAGTATTGATTCTAAGACAGAAAGAAAGGCTTTAAAAATATACAGTTATAACAATTTTTTAAAACCAAGTTTGTCGACCCCAGATTAAGAACCCCTGATTCCTACCATTTACTCAAAATCTCTGCTCACAATCCTACATTGTCCCCTACTACACTTAACACATATCTGAAAACCCCTTCTTGACCATTATAAACCTCTCCCCATCTGTGTTTCCTCAAGAATCCAATCGCTAATCTTATTCCTCCACAATCATTCATTTGCTCCTCCCAGTCTCGTACACCATGCACCTCCACACACTAATCTCTAAACATATATCATACATAATAGAAATACATTTTTCTATGGTTAGGGAGAAATTGACACCACACCCTTAGATTCATTTTTTTCTTCCCTACTCTTCCTGCTCAGCAGAAACGCGAAGACTTTCAGACCAAAGAACCAATAATACAAAAGACTTTACTGCCTTCCTCAATTACCACTAATACACAAAGCAAAGCAAAATACTTCAAGGGGGGAATTATGTGGCAAATATGGAGAAATTACAGTGGTACCTATGGGGAGGGCGGGTGGAGGAGAGAGAAAGAGTGAGAGCAAGAGCTAGAGCAAGAATGATGTGACAATATAATATTCTTTAAAATTAACACACTATTCCTCAAAGCATTCATCCAGCACTCCCCACTAGCACCATACTCTCAACAGGGTTAACAAACCATCCCAAAGGGCTTATGTCTGGGCACATATGAGGATCCTTTATTACAACACACTTAACCAGCATACTTCAACTCTTACCCATTGCCTATCTCACAAGTGATAGATATGGAATCCATAGTAGGGAGTTTCTCCAAGGAAGCAAAAGAAATTGGAGGAAAATCTAGGAGAAGAGAAGCAAAAGATATCTTTGAAAGAACACATGATCTCTAAATAAGCCAAAACCACTGACTTCAAAAACAGAATATACAGAGACAACTTATAGATTGCGAATCTTCCAGAAGATTGTAACTAAACAAAGAACTTTAAATACCCCAAATAACAGAAACACAGGAAGGTAAACAAATATAATTTATCAACAAATGAATCTATGATGAAATAATTATCCCAAATTTAGATGTTATGTATCTTTAAGAGAAAGAAAATAAACAGACCCCACTGACCTAGCCCACTGGGAACCAAGGTTAAACAAGGTCACTATCTCAATGATCTTTAGACAAGTCATTTTACTCTCTGGGCCTAAATTTCCTCATTTTGAAAATGAAAGAATTGGATGTGATAAGCTCTGACATACCTTTTCACTATGATCCTCTTATACATGAGTCCTCACATTATAAAGTAGGTCGCTTGAGTCCCAGATCTGCCAATATCACCACCTAAACCATGTCACCTAAGAAAAACCACCCTAAGCTCCAAGTTTCCTCTAATGGAAACTCTCACTATATCACTGTAAGGTCAATTGTTTCAAATCAATCAACATTAACCTTTCCAAGTCTCTAATTTCATCCCCAATTCTGGGAACTTTACCATTTTGGGAGAGCCAACAAAACTTTAACTTCTTCAATGCTTTCTATAATTGTTGTCCTCTATAGTTTCTATGATATATAAATACAAATATATAATATGTACATACACATAAATACATATATATGTAATTCTTAGAATTCTATAACTGCAAATTCTATCCTTCCTCACTGAAAATAAAAATGAATTAATGCTGCTTCCACTATATATAGACAGATAAGTGCCTTAGAATATATACATTCATGTGTATATTTTTACAAAGGTATATCAAAGGTAAGGCCCCTTCTTATATAGAATGAGTTAGCATTTTATATACAAGCATTTAAATATAAGTATTTACATGTAAAACCCAGTGGAATTGTGCATCAGCTATGGGGAGGGGCAGGAGTTGGAGGAGAGGAAAAGAACAGGAATCAGGCAACCATGGGGAAATATTCTAAATAAAATAAATAAATAAATAAATGAACAAATGAATAAATAAATAAATGCAAGTATTTAGAGGAGGCCTTTGATTCATTCCTGGAGAGGACAACCAATCCAAAACCATTCTCCTGGGTCTTGTCAAATAATTGGATAGTATTCTATTCATAGTCTCTTGCTTTTTTGCCTTCACCTCTAAAACAAGCTAAGATTGCCCCTTTTTGCCCAGTGGATCATGCACCATAGATAAGATCCTTCTTATCCCCGTTCATTAGTCAGCCTTGGGGAAATCAATATTCTACTTTCAAATGCTTATTCTTCCTCAATCAATTAATGCATGCAAAAATCCTAAAGCACAGTCCTGGATGAACAATAACATATAATACCTTGCCTTACTGGTCACCATCTAGGAACCTCTGAAAGAAAAAAAAAAAGAAAAGGAAGCAGCCCCCAATGAGTGGACTTTGCCTAAGTACAAAAATGAACATTTGGAAGGTTATTTTTGAAGTTGTCAAATGATAGCAATCAAGGAAGATACCATGCTATCATTCCTTTCGAAGTCCACAGTATTTGCTCCCTTTTCCAACTGACAGCAAGAATATTTCCTTTAATAAATCTTCTTTGGATACTTATAATACTTAGAAAACATTTAAGTCTCATATATGAGTTTCCTTTCCCTCCCAAACTTAGATACAAAGTTACCATAGCACTATTAGGAGAAGTATCTGCCATCAAACAAAGACACTGAAATGGGTAGAAGTCAGTTGAGTCTCCTTCCCATTTTTAAATCCTTCCAGTTGACAAAGCCTTCATTCCCATGACTGCAAAGAAACTGGTTTGACCTAAAGTTTTTTCTTCCACTTCTATTGTTAGCACCCAACAGTTGCTCTCCACACTGATGTCTCCAATTTCAGTGATGAAGAGATTTTATAAAACAATTTCCCTTTACAAAAATGACCTGCTTTTCACAGCTTCTATTCATTTTATCTACCAAGCAGTAAAATAAATTCATCTGAGTTCTATGGGATGGGGAAAGAGATCACCAAGAGAGACCTCAGACCTTAGAACAAAGAACAAGGTCAAGACCCCATGAAGGGACAGAGGTTGAGTCATTCTGCAATGATGAAGGGATGATGAGGAGAAGAGAGATTCACCTGAAATATGGCTGGTGAAGGAATATGGGAGCGAGGAATACCCACTCAAGGTGGAAATAGGAGCATAAAGGCCATCAACACTACCTAAATGTTAGCAGCCAGGGCAAAGACTTGATTTCCCAACTCTAATTAAACTTCTAACCTCAAGACCTTTCTATAATGTGAAATCTCAAAGGATTCTAATCAAAACACTGGAGAATCATGAATCTAACAACACTTTCTCTTCTAGGAAGATAGACAATGAGGTTGTCACTTAGGTCACCTCTTCTTTCCCAACTCACAAGTAAGCCTCCATCTCACCTCTAGGGCAGCTCCAACTATGACATTTCTAGCCTTCGTTCCCACTTATTCCCCCTACCCTCAAAACTAGTTTCTATCTAAGGAATCGCCCAAGGGATACATTTGATAGATCTTTCCCAATATCAGAGTTCCACTTCACTACCCAAAAGCAGCCAACTCCAAACCACACTTCTTTTCCTTACAGTTCAGTCACTTTTTCACTTATGTCCAACTCTTCATGATCTCATGTGAGGTTTTCTTAGCAGAGATACTGAAGCAGTTTGCCAGTTCCTTCTATAACTCACTTTACAGGTAAGGAAACTGAGACAAACATGGTTAAGTGACTTGCCCAGGGTCACATACCTAGTATGTGTCTGAGGTCAGATTGGAACTCAGGAACATGAGCCTCCCCAACTCCAGGTTGGGTACTGTTTCCCTTTCCATTCCTTATGCCTCATTCCTTTTTCAATGCCACTTTATGTAATACAGTATACAGTATATTTTTATAATACAATCTCTATGGAGGTAAGGACTATCTTGCTTACTTGTATTTGAATGTCCAACACTTAGCACACAGTAGCAAACAATAAATGTCCTTGCTCTCTCTCTCTCTCTCTCTCTCTCTCTCTCTCTCTCTCTCTCTCTCCCCCCCCCCTGCTGTCTCTCTCTATGTCTCACTGTTTCCCTTTCTTTCTCTTCCTTCCTCTCTCCCTTCATGTCTTTCTATATCTATGTTTCTCTGTCTCTGTGTCTCTCTTCATATCTCTTTCCCTCTGTGTCTCTCTGTTTCCCTATCTCTTTCTTCCTTCCCTTTCTATGTCTCTCTGACTTTGTGCCTCTGTCTCTCTGTTTCTATCTCTCTATGTCTTTTTCTTTCTCCCTCCCTATCTCTCTCTCTGTAACAAGCTAAATTTCTTTTCAAACTACTCACACAAACACTCACTGATTCTAAGCCCCATGCCTTGCAAGCTACATCTCCTCAGGACCAGGGCCGACTGAAAAAGATGCACAATAAATATTCTAGATTTAGACCTCTTCCTCCAAGACCTGGCAGTTTACAGACAAGATGGTTTGTAACTTTAGATTTAAGGACTCAAGTTCCCAATGGCCAACCATCTAGGAAACACTTAGAGTAATCTGCCACACCTGCCACATCTTCCTACCAGAGTTATCCCCTTGTTTTCTCTGGGAGAAAATACAATTACAAAAGAGAAAATTCCATATTAACAATATGGAAATAGGTTTTGAACAATGATATATGTATAACCCAGTGGAATTGCTTGTCAGCTCTAGGAGGGGGAAGGGAAGAAGGGAGGGAAAACACATGAATCATGTAACAATGGAAAAATATTCTTAATTAATTAATTAATTTTTAAAAAGAAAATTCCAGTTTTCCACTCTAAATAGTACTTATTCATCAAACATTTATTAAATGCCTCCTTAGACTATACACTGTGCTAGACACTGGGGAACCAAATAAAGGCAAAAACAAACAAAAACAGTCCCTGTCCTCAAAGAGATCATATCCAACGGGGAAGAAAATATGCAAATAACTATGTACATACAAGCTGTACCAGATAAACTGAAGGAAATCTCCAAGGGGAAGCTCTAGCAGGGACCAAGAAAGACAATCTTAGACTTATGATCCGAGATCACTTCAACTACCCCCACTATTCATTTACCTTAATTGGGTGCAGACACCAAACCTAGGAGGATTTACTTAATCTTTTCCCTGCCCTAAGACCCCACCCCCAGTGTCCTGATTGATGGGTACCTCAGGCATCCACCATCACCAGCTCCACCTGGGGTCTAGCCATGCTTCTTCTCTGGATTTCTCAACAACATTTATAGTACACCTTTGCTACTCTCCTCCCACCCTTTAAAGTTCTGGGACCACAGTCTAATTAATTGTCATAGCCCTACCTCCTAGCTAGTTAAGTATAAAGGTGGATAGAGTGCTGGGCCTTGAGTTAGGATGACCTAAGTTCAAATCTGACCCTTGACACACTCTGTTTGCCTCCTTTTCTTCCACACAAAAAATGAGGATTATTAAAGCACTGGGCACAAAAGCCTGGCGGTTTGTTAATAGTAGGTGGTAGGTAAATGCTTACCACTCTTCTATATGTGCTATCTCCCCAAATCCTTATTTTCTTGCCTTTGGCATCACTCTTCTCTATGTGTCTCTATATGTGTTTTCTTTCCCACATTAGAATGTAGGATTAGGATAAAAGCTTCCTTTTGTACTTTTCTTTTCAACCTGTGTAAACACAATGAATTCTTTAGAAAAAATGTGATTTCTCTAGAGATGGAAGATATTACTCTTTATGTAAACTAAAGAAACTGAGGCAACTGAGGGTCAGGGAAGTTAAGTGACTTGCCCAAGATGACACTGGTGACCACCAAAGACAGGATTTGAACCCAGGTTCTTTAACTTCAGAGTTAATCATCTTTCCCCTGTAGCAAGTCAGGCTACTAGTAGAGTTAGAATCAGACAACCTAGGTTCAAATCCATGGCATAAGTGAATCATATATCCCTTGAGCCTCAGTTACCTCATCTGAAAAATGGGAAAGTGTCACTCATAAGATGCTTAGAAACAAAATGCTTTTATCTCTAGAGAAGTATAGGGCTCTCTCATCTTCCTATGGGGAAACAGAATCTGAGAAACACTAGGAACTATCCCTTTGCATTCAAGAACTCTACTAACATTCCCAGAGTTGCATTAGCAATAGGTAGAGTATAAACAACATCTGCAATCATACCAAGAAGATTCACAGACTAAAAGGAAAACTCAGCTAGCAGTAACTTTAGAGATCCAAAGTTAGGTTCTGGAATGCCTCTGTGTTTTAGAGAGACTGCAGAGAAAGTGGGGGGAAAAGCTTCCTATCAGATATTTTGTTTGCAATTATTCCAAATGTCTAAAGGACATACCAGATGATTAATCCCCACGTCGAATTCTTGGTCACTGTCTTAGGTCTCAGCTCAGCTCAGTTCACTCTTCTAAAGTGAGACTTATACTACTATTTCTCTATAATCCCATCACATCAAAAATTCCTTATGTATCTCTTTGTTTGGAGGTCTTCCTATTTAATATGGACCAAGATTTAAAGTAACTCTGGATCTTTTATTGTCAAGCAATGAACTCCTTAATGTACTCCTTAAAGTAGTACAAATGAAGGAATATATCATGGTAAAATGCATATAATATCTAGGAGTCAACATAACAAGGTAATCAAGATTTGTACAGATACGAATGCAAAATACTTTTCAAAGAAAGAAAGAACCAGTTCAACCTTCAGAGTTGGTCTCCGCCAATATAATTAAAATGTTGATACTACCTAAGTTAACTTACAGATTTTAGTTCTATACTAAAAGGATATTTTATAAAACTGCACACAATAATTTATTTTAAAAGAAAAAAAGGTCTAGAAAAAGAAACAAATAAAAGGTAGAAATAGACCTCAAATTATAATCATCAAAACTATTTGGTATTAGTTAAATAATAAGAAATGAAATCAATGGAACAAACTAGATAAGGAAGAAACAATTACTCTTAATTACTCACTATTCAATAAATTCAAGAACATAAAACATTTTAGGAAGAATTCTGTATCTTATAAGAACAGCTAGGAATCATGGGAAAGTTTGGCAAATTTAAGTGTAGAATAACATACTATAACAATAAGCTCAAAAGGCTTTTAAAATAAGTATTAAATTAGATCATATCAGTAAAATCAGAACGAAGAGAACTCATCTGGGTGACATAATTTTTTTTTGTATAGTTTTTTTTTAAACCCTTGTACTTCGGTGTATTGTCTCATAGGTGGAAGAGTGGTAAGGGTGCGCAATGGGGGTCAAGTGACTTGCCCAGGGTCACACAGCTGGGAAGTGGCTGAGGCCGGGTTTGAACCTAGGACCTCCTGTCTCTAGGCCTGACTCTCACTCCACTGAGCTACCCAGCTGCCCCTGACATATATTATTTATCTATCTATCTACCTGTCTGTCTGTCTTCATACGCACATACTATATATACACATACTAAATACATATTATAAATATATGCACATTCTATACATATGTATATAATATACACATTGATATATTACTACATAAACACATGCATTGAATGTGTGCATATTTTACATACATTTACATATATGTTTAGGTAGATATAATGTGTACATGGGTATAGCATTTCCTAGTAGCCAGGGTTAGTGTTCATTTTCCATTAGGTAAAGTCCCTAAACTTATTTATATACATTACATATAAGAGAAGAAATTTTGAAGGCTCAAATAACATAGACATGGCTCTAAAAAGCCTTTCTCTATTTTGTTCTAAACACAGGGAAAGCATGAAATAGATGCATTGCAACCATGAGATGGAGTTCACTTGGGCTATGTGAACATCTGAATCTCCTACTTTCTACTCTCCTTTGAAATTGTGACTAGTCTTCTAGATGCCCTAGTCATGCTGACCTGGGAAAGAGCTTGTCTGCTTTTATTTTCTACCTGAAAAGTTTCTGTTTTTAAAAAAAAACTAGTTGGTTTTCCCTTAGAATGTAAGCCTTTAGAAGTTTGTGAAAGAAAGAGAGGTTTCAGGATTTTATTTTGCAACCACATCGGTTCTGTCTAGAAATGTGTTCTAGGAGTACAGAAATCTGAGGTCTGGAATTTGGCTTCATTTTCATTTCATCTATAAACTAGAGAATTGGGCCTTTCATTCTTGCCCTGCCTTTTTAATTTTTGCTCCCTCCATTTTTTAAAAGTTGATCTTAATTTATTCTTATTTGTGTAATTTTTTATATCATCACCTCCTAATGATTCCTTCCACCTTAGAGAATATGATTAATAATAAATATAGTCCAGCCAGTTAAATCAACTCATTGGTCATAAATAAACATGTATGCTTCATTCCATATCTATTCTCTATTCTCTTTTTTTCTACAAGTAGAATATAGGCTTCATCATCAATAGCTTGGAAGTCATTTCAAGTGATTCTAATCCAGTGATCATTCAATCATGACACTGGTTAGAGCAATAATGGGCAAACTACAGCCCGTGGGCCAGATGAAATGTTCTATCCAGCCATGTGACATTATTCCTAATCTGACTAATATAATAGTAGGATACAATACAATGAAATTTCAAAAGAGTTGCTTTAGAAACAGACTGACAGATGAGCATCTCCTTTCCTTTGGCCCCCGCTTTAAAAAGTTTGCCCATCACTGGGTTAGAGGTTTGTAATCGTTTAATGTTATTTTCCTTTATATTGTTTTGGTCATCTAAGGGTAAATTATTTATTTATATCACACATATCCCTAATCCAGGCCAACCATAAAGAAATCTGATTACCATGGCTACTCAAGAAAGGGACTTCACGTTCATAAGCACATATCAAGTAGCCAAAATGTAGAGTGAACATACTTTTGTCCAAGAGCAGGAACATGTGCCACAGTTACTCCTATTGTCTACAACTACCTATAAATCTTAACTACAGGTACAATAGACCTGAAGATATATGAGATTATACCATATATTCTTTAATACTATGTCATCAGCCCTGTCAAGTGGATCATCTCACTCTCATGACGTTTCCCTGTTCAATCCCATCACACACTTGCTGTACCTCTATATGCCTCCTTCAACTGAATTCTGCTATGGCTTTACTAAGTATCAGCTACCTATTATGTGAATAGCACTAAAAAAACTGTGGGAAATCCAGATATAAAGTTCATTTCTCTACTACTTAAGAAACTTAGCTCTTTTTTAAAATTCCATTTTATTTTATTTTCAAGTTGACATTTTCTACTCCCCACTCCCCTATCTTCTCCCTTCTAAGAAACAAAGAAAATTATAATCCTTTACAAACATGAATAGTCAAGCAAAATAAATTTCTATCTTGGCCATGTCTATACATAAATGCTTAGTTACATATATACAGACATTTGTATATTCAGAGTATAGATCATAGCACATATATGTGTATGTGTCAACATATACACATGAAACACAGAAATTTGCCTGAACCTACCGTCTATCTGGTTTGGTAATAGGTAGCAAGATTTCTCACAAGTTCTTTGAAATTGTAATTGGTCATGTGTTGATCTGAGTTCCTAAGAACTTAAAAGTTATTTGTCTTTATATTATTGCTGTTATTGTATAAATTGCTGTCCTTGTTTGCTTGCCTCACTTTGCATTGGTTCATACAAGTCTCTCCAGGTTTTTCTGAAACTATTACCTTCTTCATTTCTTATAAAACAATGTTATTCCATCACCTCGTAGCCTATAACTTCATATACTATAACTTGTCTAGCTATTCCCCAGTTGATGGAGAGCTCAGTTTTTAATTTCTTTGCCACTAAAAAAAGTTATATTATAAATATTTTCTTACATATAGATATGACTATATATATATATGTGTGTGTGTGTGTGTGTGTGTGTGTGTGTGTGTGTGTATGATTAGTAATAGCTTAGATTTCTTCCTTTGAAAACTGCCTAGTTGTATTCTTTGACCATTTATCAATTGGGGCAGGGCTAAGAACCTTAACTTTTGATGGGGAGATAAGACACACAGACCAAATACTGAGGATCAGAGTATCATGATTATAATTTCTAGACATTTTTAGAATCAATATTGTATATTGGTTCCAGGCTAGGCAATGGGAATTAAGTGACTTGCCCAGTATCACACAGCTAAGAAATGTCTGAGGCCAAATTTGAACCAGGATCTCCCATCTCTAAGCCTGGCTTGGAATCCATTGAGCCACCTAACTGTCCCCCACTATCTTCCAAAATAATTGAATTTGTAATATATTGAACTTGATTGTTTCAGATATCCCCACTCCAACTCTGTCAAATGAAAATTTAACAAATGTTATCTAAGCCTTCTTCCAATTCACTGGCTTAAAAAAAAAAAAAAGTGAAACAATACAAGTCCACACATAGATCCCTAAGTGACTCTACTAGCTACTTCCTTCCAAGTTAATGTCAGGCCATTAATTTCTACTTTGGATCCAGTCATTCATTTAGTTTAGAATTCAGCTAACTATACTGTCATCCTGTTAATATCTTTCCCACAAGAATAGAATTAGAGCCCTGGAAATCTGGGCAAGTCACTTAACCCCATTTGCCTTGGTCCTTACTGTTCTTCTACCTTAGAACTCATACTTGCTATAAATTCTAACACAACAGGTAAAGTTTGATTAGAAAAAAAAAGAAGAATAGCGTTAGAGAATTAGCCAAACACCTAGCTGGTGAAACAAGATCATGTGTAACTGAAAGGACTATACGTTTCCCATGAGGATATAGCTCTCAAGGACAAAACTGATCAATGTTCCCTGGGCTCCCAATCTCAGGTGACTGCCCTTGAAATGTAGAAAAGTTGAATTGGGAAGGAATGGAAACTGCTCAGAACTCAATCTAGTCCATCCTTAAAGCCTCAGGAAAATTGTAAAATTACAATCTCTTCAATCAGTCATGTTTTCCATATGACAAAGCTCTTTTCCATTTTTTTAAAGTAAAGTTTACCTCTCCTTGATAACATGAAGAATGAAGAGTTTTTTGCTTAGTTTATTTATCTTCCATCTTAGAAGGAGGGATACCTGTCTTCACTTTCAGCATAGACAAGTTACTTGGTGTTAATAAAAATACAAATATAATGAAGAATGTGTATGTATAGTATGCACTTCAAAAAAGATTTACTGAATTGAATGAAGAAGATAAAAGTTGAATCTGGCAAAAATGTGTTTAGGCAGAATGGATGGTAATACCAACTAGGAAACACATGGAAACTATGTTCTTGGAACAGTAAGAACCAAAGCTGAGTAGATAATACTGTGAGGAATAGTAGAAAATAGAGGAGAATTAGTGTCTAGAGGACCTTAAAAATCAAACAGAGGGCCTTAGACTGATAAAACAGAGGCATTAGTTAGAGAGGTCTAGTGTAATAGATTTAGCATGATAAATTCTATATTGTAGTCCAAGTGCAATTACTGATTCAATATCTATGATAGGATTAATATTTTCCTGATATACCTTTCTGATGGCCTCAGCTTCTCTGACTTTTCTGACACAACTTCCTTCCCATATGATTGGACCCCAAAAAACTCCTCCTTCCTTAACTCAGTTTCCTGGAGTATTAAAGAACCCAGTAACTCATACTTGAGGCTTCTCAGGCTTGGTAGGTGCCTACCACATGAGATACCTGCCATAACCTGACCAGATGCATTTCTAGATGGAGGCAAAAAAAGAGACCATTCCAGAGAAACAATGTATGTCATCGCTTTATTACCCTTCTATATTTGGGCAAAATAAGCTTCTTCCTTTGTTAAATAGTTGATAATATCTCATTCTGTCTCAATATCAAACCTGAACTGAGAGGGCCCTGGGGGTCAGGACCACATCTCCAATATTATGTTACCTAGGCAAATCAATTACCCTTTCTGGCCTCAGTTTCTTTTTCTATAAATGAGGAGGTTGAGCTAAATGTTCTCTAAGGTCACTTCCAGCTCTAGTAATCCATGAACTGTTCTGCATACAAGAATGCTAGAAGGGGTGATATGCAGAATGAATGCAGTAAAAACTAGATTCCGAGAATTTAAATATGAAGCTTCCATTGTAATTTGAGTGATTAGGGCCTAAATTAGTGAAAATGTAAAAAAAAAAAAAGAGATTTATTTCAGGCAGTTAAAAAGAACATGAGAGAGATGGTGCTGAAGGAAAAGGAGTGAGTCAAAGATGATTCTCTGATACGGAGAGTGGGAGATTGGTGATTCTGTTGACAGAGAATTAATGATGGACAGAAGAAAACATTATGAGTGTAGCTGTAGGCTGGCTGATTTTGAAGTGAGATCAGGATACCCCTAGGGGAAGTATCCAGCAGTCAAGAGTGCTATAACCCCAAGGATGGAGATTTAGGTCTGACTCCTAGAACTAGTGTGTTTCTTAGCTTTATTTGGGGCAAGGGGTAACTAACTACCAATAAAAAAAACCATAAATACACAAAGAAGATTCTAGATAAGACTTTAAATATATCATTTCAGGGATTTTTAAAAAAAGCATTCTAATGTAAAATCTAACTAGGCAACTTTCTAAAATGAAAGTCACAGAAAAGGTGCTGATTTTGCTTTAGGAGAATGTTTCCTCATGAAGGAGTTCCCTACCAGTGAAATCTTAGGTCGAGACCCTTTCCCTATCTTCACTCCTATTCCTTTACTAATTATAAGAAGGTTGTAACAAAAATTTCCTGGGTTGTTTTTTTTTTCTTCTTGTTACTTACATGGTTTTTTTCTTCTTGTTACTAACATGGATTTTGGCGCTATTATTATTCACAAAAGGGCTCATTTGTATGAGAGCATTATCCCATACATGGAGAGCCAACCTTGAGTACTCGGTTCATGCCTTACCTCAGACTCACATAAACTGTGTGACTTTGAGCAATTCATTTAACCTCAGTAACTCAAGCAACTCTCTCAAGTTAGAAGAAAGTACCCATTCTGCATCACTGGAGGTAATTTCCCTTCTGGGTGTATCCCAAATTGAAGAAACTCTGCAAAAATTACTTATATAGTTACTGTCAACCTGTATATTGTATTCATTCTGCTCTCTTTTGCTCTTTATCACTTCTTAAAGCCCTTATCACATTCCTTTCTATTCTTTCTATTTTTATATTCTTTTAATTCATTGTATTATATTTATATTTTATATTCTTTTCATTCTTTGTATTATATTTATATTTTATATTCTTTTCAGTGTTTATATTTATATTTTTATATTATTTTAATTATTTATAATCAAAAAATAACCCTTACATTTATATATCATATTTTTTTGTTTGATTATCTCCCAGTCATTGAGTTTGTTCATGGGTTTCTGCTATTCGTTCTGTTAATATTTTTGTGCAGATAAAAAGCAAAAAGACTTATGAAGAATATCTTTTTTTAACCCTCACTATCTGGCTTAATACCAATTCTCAGACAGAAAGAGAGACAAGAGCTAGGCAATTGAGATTAAGTAGCTTGCCCAGGCTCACACATCTAAGTGTCCAAGAACAGATTTGAACCTGGGATCACCAATCTCCAAGTCTGGTTCTCCATCCACTGAACCACCTCGCTGCCTCCTAAAGAATGTCTTTATTCTATCTAGTAAGATTACCAGCACTGAACTTTATTTTTCACTTCCTTGACAGTTTAATGGGAGTAAAGGGCTATGTGCCTCCCATCAGAGATTACTTCCCTTCTACTCCATATTTATCTTGGATGGACACAGCCACTTACATGCTGCCTCCCCAATTAGACTGTGAGCTCATTAAAGACAGGAGCCATGTCTTTGCTTTTCTTTCTATACTCAGTGCTCAGCACAGTGCCTTAGTGACCTAATTTGGTTGGAAAGGTCTAGGGACCCTATTACTGTCATCCTGTCTTAATGCTCCCACCAGGCAGAGAGAAGAGAACACAGGCAGACACAAAAAAAAAATAGCTCTAGGTCCCAGCCAGACCTCACACTTCCATTTCCTGGGTCTACTTAAAAAAAAAACAAAAAATAACAACAACAACAAAAAACCTAACCTTCAGCCTTAGTATCATTGTCAAGATAGAGAAGTAGCAAGGGCTAGGCAATCAGGAGTTAGTGACTTGCTCAAGGTAGCATAGCTAGGAAGTTTCTAAAGCCACATTTGAGCTCAGGTCCTCTTGACTCTAGGCCTGGCTATCTAGCCACTGTGCTACCTAGCTGCCCCCAAGGGTCTGATTTTTCCTTCCACAGTCCCTACCACCTGGTTCCTACCCACTAGGCAATAGCATAGCTATTCTAAACTAAGATGATCAGGGCTTCAGGAATACATGGAATAGTAGTAATATCAAATCAACAGTCCAAACCATCTAAATTACATTTACCAGAAAACTGGTGAAATGAGAAACCACTTAGGGAGCTTTCTGCAGTTTTTCCTCATGCTGGGCAGTTATCAAAAATGCTCAGTGCTGGACTTAAAAAAAAAAAAAAGATCTATAGTAGGTTTTGGAATGTATTCTCCTCCCTCCTGCCCCATCTATCAAAGTAAATTAGAATGGTCCTTGAAGAAGATGCCAAAGTGCTTGATAATGATCTTTTATGAAGCTACCTAACTTATCTATGCAGAGAAAAAACAAATGTGTGCCAGATCAGATCAACAGAAATAGGAGATCTATGCTAGAACAAGAGAATGGCCCTACATACATCTCTACCATGGGAAAGAGAAGAATGACAACGATACTAATTTATATATTCCACAATTTGACAAAATAGGTATATTCAGAAGAATAAAGGCTGTGTTTTTTTTAATATTGTTTTCTTTGTTGTATGAAACCTTTCTCTCTTGCTACTGTTTCTTGTTCTGAGAAGAAACTCTGTCTATGTCTCTTTCTCTCAGTCTCTCTCCTCTCTCTCTCTCTCTCTCTCTCTCTCTCTCTCTCTCTCTCTCTCTCTCTCT
>NC_058131.1:384222921-384255654 GCF_016433145.1 Gracilinanus agilis | reverse complement strand
TTATATTTTCGCTTTTTGTTGTATTTATTGCACATATTATCCTTTTGGATCTGTTTATTTCATTCTGTATCAATTCACATAAATCTTCTGATATTTCTTGGAATACTTGTTATTTCTTACTACCCCAGAATGTTTCCTCATAGTCATGTCATATATAGTCATTTTTTCCAACTACTATCCCACTTGATGGATGCCCACTTCATTTGTTTTTTAAAATTAATAAATTTCTATTTTGTTTATTACATTTAAGTTCCCTCCCCTCTTCTTTTCTCCCTGCACTCGAGATGGCATCATATAACAAACATATGTATGTATATATAAAATTATGTCTTCTTATTTCTATTTATCAGTTCTTTTTCTGGAGGTGGACATACACAAGTTATTCTTCAAACAATAGTTCTGTCAGCTTATGTTGCAGAAAATATGATGATATATATGTGAAATCCTAGAGAGTCAATAAAAAAATAGTTGAAACTATCAATAATTTTAACAAAGTAGCAGGATATTAGATAAAGCCACACAAATCATCAGTATTTCTATGTATCACCAACAAAGTCCTACAAGAAGAGATAGCATACTTAAAATAACCATTGACAGAATAAGATACCTATGAGTATACTTGCCAAAACAATCAGAAACTACTTGAACATAGTTCAGAAATACTTTTTATTCAAATTAAATAAAGCTCGTTTTGTTTCCAATTATTTACTAATACCAAAGTGCTATTACATGTATATTGCACATATGCTTATTATTTTTATATTGATTACATAATTATCATCACTAGCATTCATCTAATGCTTTCAGGTTTACAGAACACTTTATATATGTATACTCTGTGGAGAGGAGGCCAACCATAGCAACCCAACTGCCAAGCAATTGCCACACTTGGGGAAAGAGGTCAATTTTGATAAAGCAGCAAGACCTCCCAAAGGAAGGATTGATTGTGGCATGTTCCAAACAAATTATGCCCCTCCACCACCTTAACCACTATTTCCCCTTGAACTCTGAGAGGGACAGCCCAGGACGATGAACCCCAAGTCTAGCACCTACCTACTTAACTGCCTCACAACTATTTCTGGTTTTTACCTAAATATATATACCTTGTAATGTGATGATTGGTACTACAAGTATGGACAAGTTAATAATTTTTCTTCCATAATTTGAAATTAATATCTAGAATGGTCGCTAAATTCACAGCTCTATTAATAGTTAATTACATGTCTATCTATTTTCCCATTTTTTTGTCATCTTGGCCAAATTTTGGGGTGTAAAGTTAAATCTCAGAATTATTTTAGTGTATTCTTTTCCTCCTAGACCTTTTGAATTTTATTAGTTTTTTTTCCCTTTATTGCCTTGTTTTTTTAAAATAATCTTTTTTTAAAAAAAGAATGTCTTTTTTTCTTCCTCAATGCTTGAAAAATATTTGCTTCCCCTGTATTATTCTGTAGTTTAATAGTTACATGCCCTGGTGAATCATAGGGATGATTTCTCCTTGTTCTGTATAAGTAGTCTCTCAATACTTAAGTTCAAATAATTATAGACTTGGTTTTGGAAGACATTAGAAGTCACCTGTACATAGTGAAGAGGGAGAGAAAAGTGGCAGGGGATGAGTTATGAAAAGCAGATTTGGGAGGAGTTGTTTTGTAATATAGGGAGGAATATGGATAGAATTAAGAAATGAGAGCTCTGGAATTCCTTTTTACAGTGGGATGAGGAGAAGACTGGGAAGGCAAATAATTCTTTGAACGATAGTCATCTAGACAAGGGAGAAAAGATAGAATCACCCCATATTGAGTCTAGACTTGGGGAGCCAGAGAGAATCCAAACTTTTGTTTTGGGTTCCCAGAAGATATAATTAGTTTCTTGTCCAATAAGGCAGTCAAGGATTCATCATCTCAGACTAGGTGTTGATGATAGGAAGACACACCCCAAAGCCCTGGTTAGAGAGGAGATTGCCTGTAATTTGTCTGGTTCTGCATGTCTAGATCTTGCCTGTGGATGGTAAATCTGAGCATAGTAAGGATAGACAACCGCATGAAGTAGGAAATGGGGTGGTTTAAAAAAAAATCAGAAACCATTGACACTCAGCCCAGACATGTATGTAGACTCCAAAACTCCAGATCAAATAAATAATGTGATTCCCTTGGCAGACAGCAACAAGAGACATAATCTCCCTCTTCTCTGAGTGATTTTTTTTTCATTTTAAATTATCTTCCAGTTGAAATGGTATAATAAAGTGAGAAGGAAAGATAGCATTTCTTTACTGATGAGGTATTTGTGACAAAACAGGTCCTCCATCCTTCTCACTTCATCACCCAATGTCCCCTGTGATCTGGGTTAATCACCCCCCAGCTTTGTCCAATGTTCTTTGCAGGACATGGTTTCAAGATACCCCCTACCCCCACCAACCATATGGTCACCTCCCCAACTGGATATATCTCAATTAGTCAGTGATAATCTTTGGATACATTGCCATGAATTGACCATAATTCCCTTTTTCCTATGCAGGATGACTAACACTGCGTATAATAGTACTATCGTGCCCCTCCATCTGGATACTCTACTTTCATTTATGCGAGTTAACACCTTCACTTTTTTCATTTCTGCATTATGCTGTTGATTCTTTTTGAGGTCACAATTAACTGAAATCCATCAGTCTTTTCTCCATGAACTACTGTCAAGCCAGGTCTACCCTGTTCTGTACTTGTCATTGATTTTTTTTCACACCTAAATCCCTATCAAATTTCATCTCATTAGATTAAGCTGATCATTCCAGTCAGTTGAATTCTTTTTTGAATGCCAGTTCTCTTCTCTGCTGAATGAGTTATTGCTACCAGCTTCATGCTTGGCTCCCATTTGGTAAAACCATATCTTTTCCTGCCTTACATATTTCATGGATTACAAAACTGACCATAATAGGACTAGGGATTCTTTCAAACATACCCTTTATATCTTTATTCCTGCCTCAAGATGCCTAAGCATCTTCATTTGTCCTCATTTTATAGCCCCATTCCCCCTACCTTTTCAGTCATTTTCCTGACCTCATGCTGGTCTCTTTCTATTCCTGTTAAGTTTTTCCTTAGAGAACAGAATGGCAAATAATATTGGAGGTGAATTCACAATGGGCATTGGTGAAAAAAGGTAGAAAGTCGTTTCTCTTTCTTCCTAGATGAAAAGTCTAATATCGATAAGTGGTATGTTATAGCAATTAATCAATAAATCAGCAAACATTTTAAGTGTCTACTATGTGCCAGGGGCAAGAAGTACTGTCTTAAAACTTAATGTCACTGGCTGTCCTCTCATGCCTAAAACACATCCCTTTCTTATCTCCATTTCGTAAAATGGAGATATTCTTCAAGTCTTCTCTCAGACATCTTTCTACTATTCAAAGTTTCCCCTTATCCCCCTGGTTGTTAGTACTATCCTTTGTGCAAATTGTTGTGGTTTTTTTCCTATAGCTCATTATCTATTTGCATTATCTATCATTGGTAGAATTTAAAGTCCTTTAGGAAAAGTATCTCTTCATGTTTGGTCAGAACTGTGCCTTTCTTTCATATAGCAGACACTTAATAAATGTTTATGATAATAAATGATAATAGCTAACATTTACATCATGTTTTAAAGCTTCCAAATAGTTTTTATGGAAATTATTTTATATGGTGTTCACAAAAAAAATTATAAGGTAAATATTATAACCAAGGCTGAAATCTTAAGCATTTGCCCAGGGTCATATATCTCATAAGTGTGAGTCAGAATTTGAACTCAGATCTTTCTGATTATAAATGTAGCATTCTAGGAACTCTTTCTCCCCAAGTTGGCACATAGTAGGAGCTCCATATGTATTTATTGACTAGTCCACCGGTGTTTTCATTGGTAGAGGGACCTCCTAAATGAGGAAAATCCCTCTGGAATGCAGGTCAGGATAATGAGAGATTATATAGATGCAACTAGGAAGCACAATGAGTAGGCAGTTGAGCCTGTAGTCAGGAAGACCTAAGTTCAAATCTAGCCTAAGATCCTTACTAACTGAGTGATCTGTAGCAAGGCACTTCACCTCAGTTTCCTCCCCTATAAAAGAGATAATAATAACACTGTTGTGAGGATCAAATGAGATATTTGTAAAGTGCATAGCATATATTGGGTCCTTAATAAAATGTTTATTCCCTTCTCCTTCCCTTAAGTGACTTTCAGGCTGAGGCTTGAACTCAATTCTTTCTCACTTTGAGGCCAGCTTTCCACCCACTATGGCCTCTGTAGCCAGTTTTAAACTGCTTTCTTACCAAAGTGAAAGGCAGTTCTTGCATCTAATTATTTTTCATTAAAATATTGTTCTCATGGAATTTAGATGAGACATCTATTGGCTTAGTAGTTAAGAGCACTGGGCCTGGAGTTAGGAAGATGTGAGTTCAAATATGGCCTCACAATTCCTGGCTGTGTGGCTCTGGGCAAGTCACTTAATCTCTGATTGCCTAGCAAAAGAATCCACTGGATCTATTGGAGAAGGAAATGGCAAATCACTCTAGTATCCTTGCCAAGAAAACCCGTGGATAGCTAGCTATAATCCATGGAGTCAGAAAGAGTCAGACATTACTGAATGACTGAACAATAACAACGGAATCTAGATTCAAAAAGTGAAGTAATTATCTTAATATTAGCAGGAAGACTAGTGCAAACATAACAAATATCTGTTAAATTGAAGCATAATAAAAGCGAATGCAATCTTTGGCTCCACTGAAAGGAGAATAAATATTAGGAAGGCTATTTGAGTGATAATTGTCCCTACAGATCACATTTGGAAGTCTGGATTCTATTCCAGTCACTGAAAATATTGATAAACTGGAAAACCTCCTAAGGAATGCAACTAGAAAAATGAAGAAGAGGATCAAATTTGTGTTATATGAAGATTTACTGAAGAACTAAAAAGGATTTGCTTAGAAAAGAGTAGACTTGGGAGGGCAGAATAACTGCCTTCACATATGTGAAGAGTTGTTATGTGGAAGAGAGAGATTAGACTTCTACCTGCCCAACCCCAGAGGGCATAAGTAGGAGAGGAAGAAGAAACTGCAGAAAGGTAGGTTTGGGATTGATAGGAAAAAAACAGCACAACAACTTTCCATCAAATAGATTTATCCAAATGTCAAATGGACTGCTTGAGGAGGAAATGGGTTACCTTTTCACTGGAGCTCTTTCAGCAAAATCTGAACGACAACTGGTCAAGCATGTTGGAGAAAGGGTTTTTGTTCAGATAGAGGATGAACTAGAAGACTTTTGAGGTCCCTCCCATTTCTGGGCTTCTCTGATCTCAGGCTTCTCATCTGGAAGCACGAAGGTTGTTGTGAGATAGGTATCAGCTGGCAGGCCAAGGAAAGTAGCCTTTCTGCTGCAGAAGAATTAGAGGAAATTGGAGTTGGAAAATATTTTTTAAAACCACCAAAACCAAGCCATTCATTTTACAACTGCAAAAACTGAGGCTCATAGGACCTTTCTGCTGGATCTGTTAAGGATAAATAAAAGCGAATCACTCTGAGAAATCTGCATTCATCTCAGGTCATACTCTGTTGAAAACAAGGAAAGAAACGTTGCTACAGGCAAGTCTCTATTAATCTATAGATATATCTTTCGTGACTTAACACTTTATTTCATGTCATAGAACTAGTGCTCCAAGAGATATCATCAGCCCAGAGTTGGGCATCCAGGAGGGACAGTATTGCTTACTGGAAAGAACATAAGCCTTAGAATCAAAATTAGTGGTGGTGGCAATGTGTTGTTTTCTCTTTGTGACCTCATTTAGGATTTCCTTGGCAGAAATATTAGATTGGTTTGCAGTTTCCTTCTTCCGCTCATTTTACAGATGAAGCAACTTGGACAAAAAGGGTTATATGATTTGCTCAGGGTCACAGAATTAGCAAATATCTGAGGTCAGGTTTGAACTCAAGCCTGGCACTCTCTGCTGCACCACCTGATGTTGCTCAAGTAGGTGCATGATCTACTGACATCTACTGAAGGGCAAGTCCCTTCACACTGTGAGTTAATGTATAAAATGTATAATCTAATGTATAAAATGGGGATAATAAATTCATACACTAACTGTAAACCCTGTAAGCAATAAAGGAGATGAGGAGGATGAGAAAGAGGAAATGTTCATGTGTCTGGTGAGGTACATAACAACTGAAGCAGATTGCTCCAATCTATTATTTCTCCCACCTTTACTCTCTCACCAAACACTTACTTGGTCTCTCTAAAGTTTGTTCAAAGTTACCAGACTGAGAAAAGTTTTAATATGGAGAGCCAACGGAAAGGAAAATACACTTTTTAAAAGAGTGTCCTAATACAAAAACAAGGGCATGAGCTCCATTCCAGATCTCATCAGCCAAAATTCTCTCAAAAAATTAATAACAGTCATATTGAACACTTTAAATCTCCCTATGAGTCATTAGAAAGTGCTAAAAAGTACTAGTAACAATAGAAAGCACTAGAAAGCATTGTTATCAATGTTGTTTTGTCATTTGGTCATGTGACCCTATTTAGGTTTTTTGGGTTTTTTTGCAAAGATAATTGGAGTGTTTTGCCTTTTTTCTCTCTAGCTCATATAGAAGAAGAAACTGAGGGAAATGAGGTTAAATGACTTGCCTACTAAGTATCTGATATCATATTTGAACTTGGGTCTTCCTGACTTAGGACTGACTCTATCCAGTGTGCCACTTAACTAGATGCCCATTAGATGTCAAAAGATGTGAATTCTGATTCTGATATTCTGAAGACCCTAGACAAGTCCATTAGCTTTTTGATTAGTCATCTCTAAAGTGGAGTTAGCAAACTGACCTTGAAGGGCATTTAAGGTGAAAATCCTTGGAAAACAAAGTATTTTATAAATGAGTTATTATTAAAGGTAGCTCAGTAGTTCAATGGATAGAGTGCTGGACTTGGAATCAGAAAGACCTGAATTTGCTTCCTCAAAAACTAGCTGTTTGACTCAGGGCAAATTACTTAACTTCTTTCAATTTCATTTTCCTTATCTGTCAAATGGTATCCTAAATTTATTTATTTAAAATTGTATCACAAGCAAGATGGTTTCAGAAAAAGCTGGAAAGATCTGCAGGAACTGATGCAGAGCCAAATAGGAAGAGGTAGAAGAACATTCTACACAATAACAGAAATATTGCACAAAGATCAACTGAAAACTTGGCTGCTTTCAGCAATGCAATGAGGGGGGATGATCCTGAAAGACTTATGCAGAACACTATCCATCTCCAGAGAAAGTACTGTTGGCGTTCTCTTTCACGTCAGTTTATTCTTGGTTTTATTTGGGGGTTTGGGTCGTGTATGACTTTGTGCTTACAACAGTGACCAATATGGAAATGTGCTTTGCCTGACCATAAAAATAAAATAAAACGGTATCTCCATAATAGTGCCTACCTGAAAGTTGTTTGGAGAATCAAATAGGATAATATGTGTATGAAAAGTTTTGTGAAACATAAAACCCTATATAAATGCTAGCTATTATTTTATTTATTATTTGTGATGGTAGCTTAATGTTCAAATGTCTATATTAATGCCTATCTAAAAAAAGAGAAAAGGAGTGTCTTTTGAATTTACATAAGTAAGCATTATTCCCTTCAAGATCTCAACTTAATTTTTTTGTAAAATATACAGAAATAAATAATTTATGTTATGATAAATGTCATTTCTTCATCAGGACACTCATGCCTGCACAGTATATTTTCTCACACTGATCATCTTCTTAGATCATCAATAGTCTTTTTTTCCATAATTTTAGTGTAAGTTCCTTGAGGACAGGGAGCATCTCACTTTTGGTTTTTGTATCCTTAGCAACTGTCTTAGTACCTAGCACTAAATGCTTGCGGATTTATTTTTAAAATATATTTAGCTTCATTTTGGGGATATGTGTTTCTCACTACGTCTAGCACCTTCTGAACCGTTTCTCAGAGAAAGTATTCATGATAGATGAATGTAAAGAAGAATATCTATTGAGTACATTGGCACAGTGGATAAAATGCTGGTCAGGAATACAGAAGTTCAAATCAGGCCTCAGTTACTTACTAGCTGTGTGGTCCTGAACAAGTCACTTAGTTTTGTTCTTCATCTATAAAATGGAGAAAATAATACTACTACCATTGATCAATATATCTTTAATATATTAAATATACCTATTTAATATAATAAATAGATAATATTTAATAGATAATAAATTTGATCCAGAATTAACCAAAAGGAGAGTAGTCTAGACTACATATGGAAAACTGAAGATCCCTTTGAAGGACTCAACGTCTCCTGAAAAGAAAGGAGGAGGAGAAAGAGAAAGTACAGGAGAAGGGAGAGGAAGAGGAAGAAGAGATGGAAGAGGATGAGGTACCAATTAAAGGGTATCAGAAACTCATGAGATCTGAAGAGACTTCATGTTAGAAGATCGCACATAAGCTAAGTTTTGATGGAAACTACATCATCTAAGAGATGGAGGTGAAAAGGAAATATATTTCAGCCATGAGGTCAAACAACGAAAAGGCATAGAAATGGGAAATGGTAGAATATAAGGAACAGTAAAAGAGCTAGTTTAATTGGATCACAAAATATATGAAGAGAATTAGTATACAATAATTAGGAAATTTATGATAGAACCAGTATGTGAAGGACTGTAAATGCCAAAGAAAGACATGTATATTTGATTCTAGAGCCTGTAGAGCACTTCAAGGCTTTATAGAGTATGGATGTGGAATAGTCATCCTACACATTAAGAAAGTCTTAACAGTTGTGTAGAGAATGGCTAAAAGTGGGCAGAGAATTGAAGCATGAGACATTCAGATGCCATCAATAACCATAACAATAATTAATATTTGCATGGTGCTTTAATAGTTTCAAAATTATATATATATATATATATATACATATATATCATCTGTAACACATTAATCCAGATATGAAGGAATGAGAGTCTGAATTTGAAGTCCTAAATAGAACATGTATATGGGAAGAAAGAAAGAGAAAGATATGAAATGTCTTAGATAGAGAAATAATAAGATGTGGCTTCTGATTAAGAGCATAAGCAGTAAGTAAGAGTGAAAACTTGAAGATGACAATGAGATTGTAAGCCTTCGTGACTAGAAAGATAATGGTTCCCTGAATAGCAAGTTCAGAAGAGTGGTCAATTTGACAGGAAAGGATGGCCAAGAATGATGTCTCATGAAGGATGCAGTGAAAGGGGAGAGGAAGGGAAGAAGCTGGGAATTTTAATTATGGAATTTTAATTCTAGAGGGCTCAGTAGAATAAGTAGGCAGATTTAGGGTAAATTATTACAGGGATGAGAATTAAGGTAGATGGAAATAAGAGAAAGAGAGATTGGCAGTTGGGAGTTGAGGTAAAGGCAGTTTACTTTTGGCAGCTATGAATTCATTAGCACTGGAATTGGGAGAGTAAGAGTTCATGGGAGTTTGCTGATTCTGGGGGAGTAGTAGTAAATGGGAACAGTAGATGAGGAGAACATTCTCTACCTTAGCTTCTATCTTAAAGATATTTTCTGGCTTCTTTGGCATGAAATGTAGTACTAGCTTTTCTTAGCAACAAAAGAAAAATGTGGGATTGTCATGTGGTATGACCAAAGGATAACCATTGGATGGTTCATGTACTTCACTGGTGTTCTTGCATTGTTAAGAAAAAACAAGAACTCTTAGTGGACCTTTTGTAGCAAACTTAAAGGAGAACAGGAACAGAATGAACTGGCATGGAGAGGGAGTCATCTGTTTTATATGAGAGAAAGATCATACAAATGAAAACATAGATTCATTGAGTATTTTAGAGATCTCTTCTCCAAGATTCACAATTTTTAAAGTGAAGGCCAAGAAGTGAGGCAAAGAAATGTTACTGACTTTGTCCTCTGACCCTTTCAAGCCAACTTTCTTAAGGGAATGAAGTAAACCCAGAAAAATAAACAGCAGGCTTCCTCAATTGCTACGATGAAACACCAAGTTGAAAATGGAGTTTCAGAAGCACAGTGGGAGAAAATAGTCTGAAAAACTGTCCCTTTGTGCCCCTCTGGGAATTCCCAGCCTTTCCTGGGCAAAAATGCTACTCAGATCTTAACCAAGGAGTAATTTTTCTTATTCAATTTTCATTATGTTGGTGTTCAGTCTCTCTCTCACTACTAAACTCCCAACTAAGGGGTCCTCTCCTGTTTCATGCTCCTGGTATAGATACCAGTTAGTTGCTCTGCACTGAGACAAGTATCAAACAAGAATTGATCCCATTTTATGGGATCAACTGATCAATTGATCCTCACCATGTGTCCTTGAGCAAGTCCCTTCAACTTTCTGTGCCTGAGTTTATTATCCTAAAAAAAAGAGATCATATTACATGATCACCAAGGCTCCTTGAAGCTCTAATATCTTATGGTTTAACACCCAATTCAAGGACACAGCTAAGTGGCTCTGGATTGAGAACCAGTCCCAGAGACAGGGATCCTGGATTCAAAACTGACCTCAGATCCTTCCTAGTTGTGTGACCCTGGGCAAGTCATTTAACCCCCATTGTCCATTTATAGCTCTTCTGACTTGGAACCAATACACAGTAAGGGTTTCAAAAAAAGTACTGAGAAGGTATGAGGCTTTCAAAAAATTGTATGCTTGTCAAGCACTGTTCTTGCAACCAAAACAAGACACTGGACATGTTCAACCTTGGCCCACTCTTGAACTTTACATGGACCAAAGTATTTCCATGTCAGCAAATGCAGAATGAATCAAGGCAAGTGGATAGACAAGGCTCATTTAATTCCGTAAGCATGTATTTATTATCTACTACATGCAAGGTTCTATTTCAGGTGCAAAATTAAATTGTTCCTTCCCTCAAGAAGTTAGGTCAGAGGTAGGGAGGTGAGCAGGAATGGACAATATGTACACAAATAAATATAAAATAGTCACATAAAAACACTCTACATTACTATTGATTAGAGAAATAAAAATTTAAACAACTCTGAGGTACCACTTCACATTTATCAAATTGGCTAACATGACATAAAAAGAAAATAGCAAATACTGGAGGGGATATGGAAAGAGAGGGACACTAATGCACTGTTGGTGGAGTTGTGAACTAGTCCAGCCATTCTAGAAAACAATTTTGGACTTTGTGCAAAAGGCTATAAAATGCATACCCTTTGATCCAGCAATACCACTACTAGATCTATATCCTAAAGAGATAAAAGGAAAAAGATTTGTATGTACAAAAATATTTGTAGCAGTGCTTTTGTGGTGGCAAAGAATTGGAAACTGAAAGGATGCCCATCGTTTTGGAAATGGCTTAACAATTTGTTGGCATGTGATAGTGATGGAATACCATTTTGCTATAAAAAATGATTAGCAGGATAATTTCAGAAAAAAAAAACCTGAGAAGTATTATATGAACTGATACAAAGTGAAATGAGGAGAACCAGGTGAACATTGTAAGCAATAATAGCAACATAGTAACAATGACAAACTGTGAAAGACTTAGCTGCTCTGATTAATATAATGATCAGAGGCAATTCCACAGGATCCATGAAAAAAAAATGTATTCAACCTCCAGAGAAAGAACTGATGAGTTCTTGAGTGTGAACTGAAGCCTATTTTTTCTACTTATGTTTCTTACTTTTTGCTGTTTTGTTTTGTTTGCAATATTGCTAATATGAAAATATTTCTCATGACTTGACATGTATAGTTGATATATTATTTGCCTTCTCTATGGGTGGGGAAAAGGTAAGAGAAATGGAAAGAATTTGTAATTCATATTTTTAAGTGAATGTTAAAAATAAATAATTTTTAAAGTCATTTCTGGGAAGAGCAAGCATCTAAGATGAAGGACAATTTGTTAACAATAGAATTGGGATTCCAATCAATCCACAAGCATCTAGAGTAGGAAAGATGAGCCTTAAGGGAATGAGAGTTAGTATGGTTTAAAAAATAAAATACTGCACTCCAAGTTAATAAGAACCGAGTTCAAATCCCTCCTCTGACACTTATTAACTACATGACTATTGGAAATCACCTTGACATTTTAGCCTCAGATTCCACATCTGGAATAGGAGAGGATTGGACAAGGGAATCTGAAAATCTGTGGTCTTTTTGTCTGATACAGTATTCACCATTAAGTCCCACCTTCTGTTTTCATATTAGAACTTTGTTTTCAAGTCTATCAAGTCCAATTCTTTGATGATCATATTCCTTCTTCTTGGTCAACATCTCAGTGAGAGGTCTGACTTCATTCTACAGCTGACCCTGCTACCATCACTGTTTAACCTAAATATGGAAGATTAACTTTGGGGTATTTTTTGTCACTGATGCCATTTCTGAAGGAAGTCTCAGATTCTCTCCAAGAATTTCTTCTGTCAAATTATCTGACTTCTTTGAATATAGAATACCTCCATACCCTATCTGGAAATCCTCTAATGCATGAAGCCTAGAAAATGGAATTGTGTATTCACCTGATTTTTTTCTGGTTTATAATGAGCAATGACCTCTTAAGTGGTCAGGACAGAAAACCCATCTCTGGCTAACAGGTGGCACAATAGTTAGATCACAGGCCTAAAGTCAGGACAAACTGAGTTCAAAGTAATCCTCATACCCTTGCTAGTTTGTAAACCTGGAAAATCACTTCACCTCTGTCTTCATCTTTCTCCCTTATGATGAAATGAGGATAATAATATCATCAATCTCATAGGGATCTTGTGAGTATCAAATTAAATAATATTTGTAAAACCACAGCACATGGTAAGTATCTAAAAAATTTTATTCTATTCCTTTTTTCCCTTTCCCTTCGGTAGTTCACATCAGAATATTGGTTCAACAAGTTTTTGGACATCTATACCTGAAATTAAATTCAATATGATTTATCTAAGAACTTTTTTTAGCAAAAAGCCAAGACCAAAACTCTGATTTAAGGACAAAATAACAGGTCACACACTGAATCACTGGCTTATGATTATGATAAGGATACCTACTGTCCTGCTGACAAGCCTAAGTTATGCAAACCAGCATCAGAGTGTAACACACACACACACATACACACACACACAGAGGTCTTTAGATTGGCATGAGTCAATGCAAGTACATGTGTTCTTAAAGTTTTTACTATATTTTTCGATCCCAGAGTCTCCAAAGGACCCTAGTGGATGGAATCCAGGAGGTTCCTTCTGACTAGAATGTCATCACTTTCCCTTTTCCCCCTATGCTTGTGAGCCTTCCCATTAAATTCTCTCATAGAATGAAGTTATAGGGCACATGCTCTCAGATTGGTAGACTCCCATTGGGTTGGTATAGATTGTTGTTTTTTTTCCATTCTCTACCATGAAATTCTAATTATGCCCACTGACTATTGCTCAGCAGATAATTCAGGACATACTAAGCTTGTGACATGGTGTGCTGATCCATCATATTTCTATATTCAGGGTTCAATAGACCACACATATCTAACATCTTCCCAGTGTTCTTTTGTACTTCTATGATCGATATATAAAGATCATGGGATTTAGTGCCTTTAGCAAGAGTGCTATTAGTAATTTTCAAATGGTTGCTTGGGTCCTCCATTTCAGAAAGAGTAATTTTCCAGGACTGTTCTTAAAAGTGTCAGAAATAATGTAGCCAAATCATATGAATCACCCTTTGTATATACCCTATAAGCCATTTGTGTACAGGTTACACTGGGCTTAATGCTAAGCTTCTTCCTCAAATGATCTTTCTATTCCTCAGGTACCAGAAATTCTCCAGAACCAAAATCCTTTCAAGATCCTGATGCTGAGGGTTCAGGAAATGATTTAAAAGGGGTTGGAGGTGAGAATTCTCCTTACCTTATATTAGCACTGAATAATCTTTTGTGCTTAGATGATCAAAGGAGTCAATTAGAAGGCCCTCTCACTGCTTACAGAGCTCTGCAAGTAATCTTGAGAGGCTGAATTTTGTCTGAATTAAATCAGAAATCCAGTTTTTTTAGGATCAGACCCCTACAGGACCACTGTAATTATTTCCTCACTTGTCCTTACAATTTCCCTTAAAAATTCTAGAGGTTTTATTTGTTAATTCTTATCAATATAAGTGGTGGTTTTTTTCCCTAAGGTCTCGGCAGTTCTAATAGTATATGCCTCAATTTTTGCTTCAAAAAGGACTTAAATATTATTATCACTTGGAATTTACCATTTAGTACAGCAGGACAATCTGTACCTTTAATCTTCTCAATCATCACTTTATGCCATCCTAAAAATCCTTCTGCAATATACCCAAAGAGAGTTCTCAAAGCAGAGATTAATATTTCAGGGGTCTGGGGTGGCCATTGAGTTGACAAGCATTTCTATTTCCTTAAATTGAAGCTATGACTTCATTGAGCTCCTATTACACCAACAGAAGATTCTTTTCTCTGGTGCATGTACCATGCTTAAGACTAACTCATCCTCAGTTATAGCAAAAGGCATCTCTACATATGGTCCAATCCTTTGACAGCTCCAAAACTGGCTTCCTCAGACCCTGGACCTGAGTTTCTTTAGTTCTCAGAGTGGGAGAAAACTGAATAAAGATACAGTTCTATTTCTCTTTTCCCATTAAACTTCAATTACATTCCTGATACAAATGTCTTTTTTGGGAGGGAGTAGAGAGAAGGGACTAGTAAAAAACAAAGGAATAGAGTCCCTAACAGACTGTAGCATACAAACATTCAGGCAATAGATAGCCTAAAATATAGTTCATGGGGCAATAGATTGATGGTTGGAGAAAAGCTTAGAGGTCTAGTCTAATCATCTCATTTGGCAAATGAGGAAATTGAGGTCCAAAGGGGTAGAATCACTTACCCAGTGTCACAAAAGTAATAAATAGAAGAGACATTTTGATTGAGACAGCTACCACTCTCTGGCTGATAGATATCATAATAGAAAGAGCATTAGATCTCAGTTAGTACAAACTGAGTTCAAATTCAGGCTCAGACTGAATTTGAAAATAGATACTCTGGTGCCAATTCCAGGGAACTTCCCAAGGAATCAAGCTTATTTGAATTACTTCAATAAGGTCAGATTAGTCTTTGTCTACCCTAGTGTCAGAATCAGTCACCTAAAACTGTGTAAATCACCAGGGATCTGATTGTCTGATTTCATCTATATATACCTTGCCTCTCCTTCTCTGATCATCCAAATCAGTAGTGAGTCCTTGGGGTTTCAGGGATAGAGGAGTGTTCCTGTTGCCCAGGCAGCCACAATTACTACACTAACAATTCATCATTCAAGATTCCCGTAAGCACTTGGTCCAAGCTAGCATAGTTTGTAGTTTCTATGGTCACTGAACTTTCAATCACCCCTTACTATAAAATCCTTTCCTACTTCTGTCCAACATTAGAAACTTCGTTCTCTTTTGCTGCAGTTGGGAATTTTTTCTGAATGTCCTCCGTACTTCTACAATAGCTCCCTAAGACTCTCAAGCATTCTGGTATGGGTAACAAAAGGGTATTTTGTCATTAAAATACAGGTTATGAAGACACGGGTATCTGCTGGTTTTGCAGGATCACCAGCATTGGATTCAAGTTCTGCCCATCCAACCCATCATTCACCGCTGTCTTTTCAGAGTCATCTTGAGATTTCTCTGATCTTCAGAATAATTGGCTTGAGCTGGTATTAGTCACAAGAAGAAAAGGATGACAAGAGTTAGAAATGGAAATGGAAGAGAGTACAAAAATTTTTGCCAGTTTCAAAAAGACTCAGTGGGAAGTTCTAACCATATAAAAGGTCTACTACCTATTCTTTAAAGCAAGAAAGAAATTAATATAAATAAGGTGCTTTAAGTTGGCTAAAAGTGAAGGCTGAAGGTTGAAAAGAGTGAGTTGTCAGGTTTCCCCACAGTATCAAAAAACTCCATTATCTGGCAATCTTACCCTTCCCCAGAGGATGTAGTTACCAGCTCCTCTTATAAGCACACAGGTTGATAAGAATTAAAAAATGAATCAATTTAGTAACAGTGGGGAAACCCATATAGACTCACATAGGAGCCCCTTAGAAAATATTGGCACCCAAAAATAAGGAACCATCTTCTCACCAGGCACATCTCAGTAACTGACAGAATACTATGGTTCTGGATCCCTTACCACTGGAGTATCATGATCTCTTCTGGATGCAAAGCATCCACCTTATTATATTCAGCCTTAGTATCCAGCATGTATCCCCCAATACCCTCTGCTGCTTGTTGTGATTAAGGAAACACACTCATATCTGTTTTTCATAGCAAGATTTTCACCAGCCTCTCCATTTTCTCTCTGCTAGTGTCTCAGTCTAGTGCTGTGCAAAAGAGAATTATCTAAAGAGGTAGTTTGTTTGTTGTTGTTCAGTTGTTTAGATAGTGTCCTGTCCAAAGCATTTTGTTGTTATTCAGTTGTTTCAACCATTTCATGATTCCATTTGAGGTTTTCTCAGCAAAGATACACAAGTTGTTTGCCATTTTCTTCTCTAGTTCATTTTACAAATAAGGAAACTGAGGCAAACAGGGTTAAGTGACTTCCCCAAGACCATACAACTATTACATGTCTGAGGCTGGATTTGAACTCAAGATGTCTTCCTGTCTCCAGGACTGTATCCACTTCATCACCAGCTGTTCTTATCCTTTTCCCTCAGAGGAAAGGAAGGGAATGCCACTTGAGTTCCTTTGTCCAAGTCTGGGAAATTAGAAATTTTCTAAATTGCTTCCCCTGTGTCTGGTTCTGACCCATTAGGCATAAGAATCCTGTTCTGAGTCTTCCTTCACATGCTAAAGTTTTGCTAACTTCTCATGGTGTGAGGGCTAATCCAGAACCAATAATCCTCTACTTTCCTACCAATCAGGCTTTAACTGCCCCAATCCTGCTGACTCTGAAAGCTTCCTCTGACTTTCTTTTCACCTCAGAGTGACCTTCCCTCTCTCTTCAAAATCTTGCTACTGAGAGAATTAACCTTTCCCCTCTGCTGACAAAATTCCAGGCTACTTCCACAAAATATCAAGTAGGAGAGTGATGGGGGAAAGGAGAGAGAAAGCTAAGTACTCCACTAAGTGAAAGGCATGGTGGAAGAAAAAATATTATACTCCTTAATACTTTAACAAAATATTTAAGTTTCTCATACTATCTTTGTGGACAAGATGGAACCGTATAGGTAAAAATGGTTAGATGAATTCAGAAATGATAATAACCAGCCCCAAAGAATAGTCATTAATGGATCATTATAACTTGGAGAGAGTTCTCTATATTATTGTCCTTGAGTTAGGCTTTAACTCTGCACAGTTTAGTATTTTTTATCAAGGATTTTGGATGAGGCACAAATATTCATCTTATCAAATTTAAAAATTATATAAAACTAGAAAGGTCAGCTAGTCTATTGAATGAGTCAGGATACAAAAGTATCCAGAAAGCATAGAGCACCAGGCCAGATCTAAAAAAGTTGAAAATTAACAGGAATAAATGTAACGTCCTTGATTTGAGACCAAAAAAAATCAGCTTTGCCAATATAGGATGGGGTAAGTTTCATCAGACAATATTCCATGTGAAATACGCCCAAGCCTCTTAGTGTGTCGTACAAGTACAAACAGAGGCCATAGTAGGACATGGCAGAGAAAAAATTCTAATTTAATCTCAACTTGCTTGAAGAGAGGTGTAATTACTGGAACAAGGGAGATAATGGTCCTGCTATCTTCTTCCCTGGTGATTTCATACTTGGAGTCTTGTGCTTAGTTGTGGGTCTTTCATTTTTGGAAGGTTATGGAGAAGCTGGAATATATCCAGAAGAAGGTGACTTGGATGGTGAGAGAACTGGAGACCACATCATACAATAATCATTTGAAGAAAGGATTGGAGCTGTTCAGCATGGAGATAATGATACCTGTGTCCAGATACTTGAAGGCCTGTCATATAGAAGAGGAATTACCTTTATTCCTCTTGGCCCCAGAGGACAAGATATGAGGGGTAATGGGTGGAATTATCAGGGAAATAAAACTGACGATGATGATAACAACAATAATAATATTTGCAAAGCACTTTATGGATATTTTTATCATTATAGTCATTCTGGCCAATAGGTTCTAATACAGTCCCCATTTGACAGCTAAAGAGGCTACTTTTTTTTAAAGCCTTACCCTCCATCTTATAATCAATACAATGTATTGATTCCAAGGCATAAGAGTAGTAAGGGATAGGCAGGTGGAGTTAAGTGACTTGCCCAGGGTCACACAACTAAGAAGTTTTTGAGTTCAGATTTGAACCTACAACTTCCTACAATTTTTAGGCCTGACTCTATATCCACTGAGCCATCTAACTGCCCCCTCCCCAAAAAACTACTATTAATGTAATTTAAAAAATCTTTTTCTAACAATTACAGCCATGCAAGAATAGAATGGGTTACCTCCATAGGAAATGGGTTCCTTCTTGTTAGAGGTCAGGTATGTTTGTAGAGGAATCCTAATAAGGTACAGATTGGACTAGGAAACTTCTCAGATCCTTTGCAATTCTAATTTCTATTACTGATGTCTGCTTCTGTGGTTCTTGAAAGAAGTGTACAGGGAAAATGTATGATAACTTTAAAGTGATATCCTAATTTAAGAAATGAAGATTTTCCCGGTCTGATAACCTCTATATTCTTGAAGTTTTATGTACTTCTCCCACTGGCATGTGCCATGATGAACACCTAGTAGGTCCTCAGTAATTGTTCATTTTCTGAGTGTTGAGCCTGGTTGCTCCAGTGTATCAAGGACTCCATTTCTTTGCTCTTCACCAGTCCATGAAAAGACACTTGCATGTAGAATGTAATTGGTGTTTGAACGAGAAAGAGAGAGAGCACAGAAAAGAAATGGACCTTTTGATTAAAGCAACAGGGGGGAAATGGGATACTAAAGGCCATTCCCATCGGCCCTGGGTCCTGACTGGTATTTTTCCTCTCCTTTTGACTTCTGGTGGAGGTTTTTCCCTGTGATAAAAATCAAATTTTTTGCATAATTCCATGGTTATTAAAATGCACAGTGCCTGTGGCATCATTTCTCATTTAGCAAAATGAATTCGTTTCTTTGCTAATAATTATTGAGTCTTATGCCAAGCAGTATGGTTGGACTTCCGGAACCCAGCAATTTGGAAACTTAAGCATTAAGGAATTTAGCAATTAGAATTGTTAAAACATGTTACTCTCATGGAAAAAAAAATGAACTTTTAAAAATCTAATTAAGCAAGTGCCTGTGTTGTCTCTCTCTAGATACCTCCCAGCTGTTCATTCACTTCTGAGCTTTCCAAAAAAAAAAAAGAAAGAAATAAAGAAAAGAAAAATTAAACCCAGAACAAACCAAACAAACTTGCTCCAAATGCTCCAGACAACACTGTAGTCACATTTATGATCAAGTGTCTGAAACACACATTCCTTGTAGGGTTAATAAGACACTGGCCAGTTAGTTTGTGGATCATCACCTTTGATATTTGTTATGTGAAGGAACATAGCTCCTGTTACGTGAAGATCTTATTTTCAGGAAAAGAAATTGTTGTTTAAACTATCCTTCATAAAAGAAATACCCTTTGTAAGACCATTGGGTCTGATTTGGAGTTTTAAAAAATATTGTTATTGTTAAAAATAATCCTTCCATGACCAAGGTATATTATATAAGGTATATTATATAAGGTCCTTGAGTGGCCTTGCTAAATATATGGTCAGTTCAAATATATATAAAAGAAGGCACCTTTGAAAAGCCTATTTGTATATGAATGGTCACTGATGAGGATTAAGAAAAACAATGGGGTACCACTAGGTAGCACAGTAGATTGAGAGCCAAGCCTGGAATCAAGAGAACCTGTGTTCAAATCTAGTCTTAGACACTTCCTAGCTGAATGGTTATAGGCAAGTCACCTAATCGCAGTTTGTTTCAGTTTCCTCATCTGTGAAATAGGGATAGTAGTAATAGCATCTCTTCCTGGGGATGTTGTGAGGATCAAATGAGATAATTATAAAGCACTAAGCACCATGCCTGTCACATAATAAGCACTATCTAAGCATTAGTTATTATAATTATAAGGAACTTATTAAGTCTTCATTCAAAGTCAGTGACTAGAGGTTGCCTACAAACAGTAGCTGCAGCATCTCCCAGGTTGATTTTCTTGGACTTTCTTAGATCTGATACCCTGAACTCACTAAGTACATTCTTGTCTTAGGTTCATCTATTAGCTCCCCTTTTGAGGATGAGATGTTTCCTGTTGGAAATAAATTATTACATCTACTTTTGAACGCAGGATTATTGATTTAGAATTGAAAGGGAGAATTTCTGGGTTAAGATGGCAGCAGAGTAGAAGCAGCTACTTAACCTCTCCTAACATCCACACACAGGACTCCTCAAGAGGACATAAAAACAAATCCAGACAAACAAAGGGACTCCACAACAGGGTGCAGCATTGAAGGTATGTGGGATCTTGTCATTTCCATGCTATAAGGGGGTGAAATAGCTCTCACTAAAATGTGACCTGAGCAACCCCCTCCCCCCATACCACCTGTTATTATTAAAAATGATGAGGGGGGGCAGCTGGGTAGCTCAGTGGAGTGAGAGCCTAGAGACAGGAGGTCCTAGGTTCAAACCCATCCTCAGCCACTTCCCAGCTGTGTGACCCTGGGCAGGTCACTTGACCCCCATTGCCCACCCTTACCAATCTTCCACCTATGAGAAAATACACCGAAAAGTACAAGGGTTAAAAAAAAATGATGAGGGCCGTGGGCAGCTAGGTAGCTCAGTGGAGTGAGAGTCAGGCCTAGAGACAGGAGGTCCTAGGTTCAAACCCGGCCTCAGCCACTTCCCAGCTGTGTGACCCTGGGCAAGTCACTTGACCCCCATTGCCCACCCTTACCAAGATCAAAAGGAAGAATAGTATTTTAATAAAAGCCATGCTGATAGAGATAAACTGACCACGCACCTGTAAGAAAAACCTATTCCAACCTCACCTCAGCCATTTACCTTCCTCTCCCTCAAGCTCAGGTAACTAAAGAGGAAGTTCCAAGTCACTACCCTCTACTTAAAACAGTCCCTCACCTTTAATACATCATCCAAAATAGGAAACCCATGAAACCCGTTGGACCACAGGAAATGTAGTTTTAAGGACCCCCACAGGTCCACAGAAGTTTGTCAAACACTATATTGAGGTTCAATCCTTCCAAATAGAACCCCAGGTGATTTTAACTAACACACACCTACAGTGCCAAAGTCAGAGCACAAGAGTTAGAGCAAGTTTAAGGCGTTCATTAAGTTCTTGGCAGCTACCTGGGATCACCAGGGCCTGCTCCTGAAATTCTTCAACAAGAGGGCAATATAGACATTGAAAGGATCCATAGATACCCTCTACACTAAACCCTGAAAAGACAACCCCCGGGAATATAATAGCCAAATTCAAGAGCTTCCAAGTAAAAGAAAAAATTTTACAAGAATCCAGAGACAATCAAGATATCAAGAAACACCAATCAGGATCACATAGGACCTGGCAGCCTCCACACTAAAAGACCACAAGACTAGGAATATGATATTCAGAAAGGCAAGAGAACTGGGTCTACAACCAAGGATCACCTACCCATCAAAACTGATTATATATTTCCAGGGGAAAGTATGGGCATTCAACAAGATAGAAGATTTCCAAGTATTTGCACAGAAAAGACCAGGCCTAAATGGGAAGTTTGATATCCAACCACAAAAAAACAAGAAAAACATGAAAAGGTAAATAAGAAACAGAGGTGAAAGAAAGAAAACTCTTATTTTTAAATTTGCCTCTTTAAGGGCTTCAATAAGATCAAATTATTTGTATTCCTATATGGAGAAATGTTATGTGTAATTTTCAAAAACTTTATTCACTATTATAGTAATTAGAAGAATTATTCATAGGGAGAGGTTGGAGTACTAAATAGTCTAAGATGAGATGGAGGGGGGGGGGGTAAATAGTAGATGGCACCAAGAGAAACTTGTAGGAATAAGAAAAATAGGATATTCTATGCCACACAAAGAGGGCATGGGAAGGGGAGGGGATGAACACTATTATAAGAAGGAGAGGAAGAAAGCATTAAGAGGTAATATTTAAACCTTACTCTCAGCAGAATTAACCCAGAGAGGGAAGAATAGCTATATCCTTTGGGATATAGAATTCTATCTAACCCTACTAAGAAAATCAGAAGGGATAAACCAAGGGGAGCAGGGTAGTGAAGAGGTCAAAAAAGGGAGGGGAGGAGAGGGGGAAGGGAATTAATTAGGCCTTAAAAAATAAAAAGAATAATAAGGGAGGGGTGGAAAGGGAAGTAAACTGGTTTAAAAGGAAATAGCATAAGAAGAAGGGGTAGAACTAGGAGAGAATACAAAAATGTTGGGGAATACACAACTGATAATTATAACACTGAATGTGAATGGGATGAAATCGCCCTTAAAAAATGGGAAGCAAATAGCAGAGTGGATGAGAAACCAAAATCCTATGTATGTCCACCTGCCTCATATGTGTTTCTTATAGACAACACATATGAGGCAGGTGGACATACACAGGTTTAAGGTCAAGGGCTGGAGCAAAATCTTTTGAGCATCAACTGAGAAAAAGAAGGCAGCAGTTGTGATCATGATTTCTGACAAAGCCAAAGTAAAAATAGATCTGATTAAAAGAGACAGGGAAGGTAATTACATTCTGATAAAAGGCAGTATAGAAAATGAGGAAATAACAGTACTCAACATGTATGCACCAAATGGTATAGCAACCAAATTCCTAAAGGAGAACCTGGCAGAGATCAAGAAGGAAATAGATAGTAAAACCATACTAGTGGGAGATCCAAATATCCCTATTTCAGATCTAGATAAATCAAACCAAAAAAATAAATAAGAAAGAGATAAGAGAGTTAAATGAAATCCTAGAAAAATTAGGTTTAATAGATATGTGGAGAAAAATAAATAGGGACAAAATGGAATACACCTTCTTTTCAGCTGCACATGGTATATTCACAAAGATTGACCATGTAATAGGGCATAGAAACATTGCAAACAAATGCAAAAGAGCAGAAATAATAAATGTAACCTTCTCAGATCATAATGCAATAAAAATAATAATTAGTAAGGGCATGGACAGACAAATCAAAAACTAATTGGAAATTAAATAATATGATTCTCCAAAACCAGTTAGTTAAAGAAGAAATCGTAGAAACAATCAATAATTTCATTGAAGAGAATGACAATGATGAGACATCCTACCAAACTCTGTGAGATGCAGCTAAGGCAGTACTCAGAGGAGAATTTATATGCTTGGGTGCATGTATTAACAAATTAGAGAGGGCAAAGATCAATGAACTAGGCATGCAAATTAAAAAATAGGAAGAGAACAAATTAAAAATCCCCAGCTAAAGACCAAATTAGAGATTATAAAAATTAAAGGAGAAATCAATAAAATTGAAAGTAAAAGAACTATTGAATTAATAAATAAGACTAGAAGCTGGTACTTTGAAAAAACAAACAAAATTGACAAAGTACTGGACAATCTAATTTAAAAAATGAAAGGAGAAAATCAAATCATCAGTATCAAAGGTGAAAAGGGAGACCTCACCTCTAATGAAGAGGAAATGAAGGTAATCATTTAAAACTATTTTGCCCAATTATATGGCAATAAATATAGCCACTTAGTTGAGATGGATGAATAATTACAAAAATATAAATCGCCTAGATTAACAGTAGAAGAAATAGAATACTTAAATAATCCAATATCAGAAAAAGAAATTGAACAAGCCATCAAAGAACTCCCTAAGAAAAAAATCCCCAGGAACAGATGGATTCACAAGTGAATTCTATAAAATCTTCAAAGAACAACTAATTCTATTACTATACAAACTATTTGACATAATAAGCAAAGAAGGAGTTCTACCAACTCCTTTTGTGATACAAATATGGTACTGATCCCAAAGCCAGGGAGATCAAAAACAGAGAAAGAAAACTACAGACCAATCTCCTTAATGAACAAAGATGCAAAAATCTTAAACAGAATACTAGCAAAAAGACTCCACCAAGTGATCACAAAGGTTATTTATTATGATCAGGTGGGATTTATACCAGGAATGCAAGGATGGTTCAACATCAGAAAAACCATTCACATAATTGTCCATATCAACAAACAAATCAACAAAAACCATATGATTATCTCAATAGATGCTGAAAAAGCCTTTGACAAAATACAACATACATTCCTATTGAAAACACTAGAAAGTGTAGGAATAGAAGGACCTTTCCTAAAAATATAAAATATATATATATATAAAACCATCAAAAAGCATCATATGCAATGGGGATAAATTAGAAGCCTTCCCAATAAGATCAGGCATGAAAAAAGGATGCCCATTATCACCTCTGTTATTTAACATTGTACTAGAAACACTAGCAGTAGATATTAGAGAAGAAAAAGAAATGGAAGGCATTAAAATGAGCAATGAGGAGACTAAGCTATCACTCTTTGCAGATGATATGATGGTCTACTTAAAAACTCCTAGAGGACCAACTAAAAAGCTAGTAGAAATAATCAACAACTTTAGCAAAGTTGCAGGATACAAAAAAAAATGCACATAAATCATCACCATTTCTATATATTTCCAACACATCATAGCAGCAAGAGGTAGAAAGAGAAACACCATTTAAAATCACCCTATACAATATAAAATACTTAGGAATCTATCTACCCAAACAAACAAAGGAATTATATAAACATAACTACAAAACACTCTCCAAACAATTAAAACTAGATCTAAACAACTGGAAAAACATTAAGTGCTCATGGGTAGGACGAGCTAACATAATAAAAATGACCATTCAACCCAAATTAATTTACCTATATAGTGCCATACCTTTCAAACTACCAAAAAACTTTTTTACTAAATTAGAAAAAACTATAACAAAGTTCATTTGGAAGAACAAAAGATCAAGAATATCAAGGGAAATAATGAAAAAAAAAGCTTGAAGGAAGGTGGGCTAGCATTACCAGATATTAAACTATACTAAAAAGCAGCTGTCATCAAAACAATATGGTACTAGCTAAGAGACAGAAGGGAGGATCATTGGAATAGACTTGGGGTAAATGGCGTCAGCAAGACAGTGTATGATAAACCCAAAGAGCCTAATTTTGGGGACAAAAATCCGCTATTTGACAAAGACTTTTGGGAAAATTGGAAAACAATATGGGAGAGTTTAGATTTAGATCAGTAGTTCCCAAACTTTTTTGGCCTGCCGCCCCCTTTCTGGAAAAAATATTACTTAGCCCCCTGGAAATTAATTTTTTTTAATTTTAATAGCAATTAATAGGAAAGATAAATGCTCCTGTGGCCATCACCACCACCCTGGATTGCTGCAGCACCCACCAGGGGGCAGTAGCACCAGCTTTGGGAATCACTGGTTTAGATCAACCTCTCATACCCTACAACAAGATAAATTCAGAATGGCTGAATGACCTGAATAAAAAGAAGGGAACTATAAGTAAATTAAGTCAACACAGAATAGTATACTTGTCAGATCTATGGGAAAGGGAAAATTTTAAAACCAAGAAAAAGTTAGAAAAAATGTAAAATAAATAAATTTTATTATATTAAAAATTAAAAGGGTTTGTACAAACAAAACAATGCCATCAAAATCAGAAGGGAAACAACAAACTGGGAAAAAAATTTATAACAAAAAACTCTGACAGAGGTCTAATTACTCAAATATACAAGGAACTAAATCAATTGTATAAAAAATCAAGCCATTCCCCAATTGATAAATGGGCAAGGGACATGAATAGGCAATTTTCATATAAAGAAATCAAATAAGCACATGAGAAAGTGTTCTAAATCTGTAATAATTAGAGAAATGCAAATCAAAATAACTCTAAGGTACCATCTCACACCTAGCAGATTGGCTAAAATGATGTCATGAGAAAGTAATGAATGCTATAGGGGATGTGGCAAAATTGGGACATTAATGCATTGCTGGTGGAGTTGTGAACTGATCCAATCATTCTGGATGACAATTTGGAATTATGCCCAAAGAGCTATAAAAGACTGCCTGCCCTTCAAGCCAGCCATAGCATTGCTGAGTTTGTACCCCAAAGAGATCATAGATAAAAAGACTTATACAAAAATATTTATAGCTGCGCTTTTTGTAGTGGCAAAAAACTTGAAAAGCAGGGTATGCCCTTCAATCGGGGAATGGCTAAATAATTGTGTTATATTCTGGTGATGGAATACTATTGTGCTCAAAGGAATAATAAACTGGAGGAATTCCATGTGAACTGGAAAGACCTCCAAGAATTGATGCAGAGTAAAAGGAACAGAGCCAGTAGAACATTGTATACAGAGACTGATACACTGTGGTAAAATTGAATGTGATGGACTTCTGTACTAGCAGCAATGCAATGTCCGAGGACAATTCTGAGTGATTTATGGAAAAGCATGCCACCCACATTCAGAGAAAGAACTACAGAAGTAGAAACACAGAAGAAAAACAACTGCTTGAACACATGGGTTGATGGGGACATGATTGGGGATGTAGACTCAAAAGGACTACACCAATGTAACTATCAATAATATGTAAATGTCTTGATTGATGAGGCATATTAAAACCAGTGGAAATGCACGCTGGTTATGGGGGGAGGTGCTTAGAGGGGTGAAAGGGAAAGTAAGAACATGAATCATGTAACCATGGAAAATTTTTCTAAAAAAATAAAATATTTAAATCTTAAAAAAATAAAATTAAATAAAAAATAAATTTAAAAAATAGAATTGAAAGGGATTTCAGAGGTCATCTAAGCCAACCCTTTCATCTTATTGCTGAGAAAACTGAGGCCCAGAGAGGATAAGTGACTTGTCCAAGACACACAATAAATAGTAAGTGGCAATGTTGGGATTTGAATTCAAATCCTATGTCCTATACATTGTACCCCAAATCAGTAAAACTTGAGTTAATATCTGGCCTCAGAGTCATGCCACTACCCACAAAGGTTTGTACCCCAAAGAGATAATAAAAAAGTTTGTTCAAAAATATTCATAGCTGTGCTCTTCGTGGTGGCAAAAAATTGGAAAATGAGGGGGTGTCCATTGATTGGGGAATGGCTGAACAAATTGTGGTATATGATGGTGATGGAATATAATGTGCTGTAAGGAATTATGAACTGCTTGATATCTATAAGAACTGGAAAGACCTCCATGAATTGATGCAGAGTGAAATGAGTAGAACCAGCAGAATACACAGACACTCAAACACTGGGGGACCATCAAATGTAATTGACTTTGCTACTAGCAGCAATGCAATGATCCAGAACAATGTTGAGGGACTTAGGAGAGAGAATGCTATCCAAATCAAGGGAAAGAACTGTGGGAGTAGAAATGCAGAAGAAAAACATATGATTTATCGCTTATTTATATGGGGTATAGGATTTGGGGTTGTGGTTTTTAAAGATTGCTCTATGTTATGTAAAAATTAATAATATGGAAATACGTATCAAGTGGTAACACATGTATAATCCAGTGGAATTGCTTGTCAGCTCTGGGAGAGGGGAGGGAAGAGGGAAGGGAGAGGAAGTGAATCACATAACTATGGGGAAAAATTTTTTTTAATTAAAAAAAAATCTAGCCGCAGACATTTAGTAACCATATAACTGGGAAAATCACAACTTCTGTCTGCCTCGTTTTTCTCAACTGTAAAAGGGAGGTAATAATAGCACCTACCTCCTAGGTTTGTTATGAGGTTAAAAGGAAATGTGGGTAAAGCCCTTTGCAAGTCTTCAAGTGCTACGCAAATTTTTATTATTTTTACTATTGTTATTATCACATAAGCCAGTATTTCCAGGGTATGCTCACTATGGACTAGGATGATCACCAAAGTTCCAGCTAGATGAGCTGGGAGGACAAAGCTTGGAGTCCACAGGAATGTCCATGACCTCATCTCTGGGTTTCTCTCTGCCGGAAGCAGCAACATGGATTAGCTGTGGACAATAGCAGGAATTTGCCGAGCAATAGAGAGTCCCATCTGAGATGATGGATTTAAAAGGAAATCCAGAGATATGGAAAACAAGCTGTTCCCCATTGTTTTGTGCCCTGCCTTCAAGGAAGGGCTTTTGGTTCTTAGCCATTCAAATATTCTAGCTTGTAAAATGGAAAATAAATCTGCAAGAATCCCAGGAAAGGACAGCTTGTACATAAAGACACTGGCATCTAATATCACAGCCACAGGGCCCTAGGGAACCACAATCTTGCTGGGACCTGGAAGCTTACCATTTCTTACAACTTTCAAAGAATCTCTGCAGATGAACAGAAATGCAAGTGAAAGAAAAATGATGATATTAATACTAACAACTGGCATTTATCTAAAGTCTTATGGTTTGTAAAATACCTTATATTATCTCATTGGATCAATGTGGTAAAATAGATAGATCACCAGATTTAGTCAGAGGGTCTGGATTCAAGTCTAATCCCCTGCCAGAATCTGTGAGTCATAGCAGTAGAGCAGGGTATAAACTTAGCATATGGGCAGCTAGATGGTACACTGGACCTGGAGCTAGGAAAACTTCAAATCTTGCCTCAGACACATGCTAGCTGTGTGACCCAAGGCAAGTTACCTAACCCTGTTTTCCTCAGTCTTCTTGTCTATAAAATGAGCTAGGGAAGGAAATGGCAAGCCTCTTTATTATCTGAGAATAAAATCTCAAATGGACTTATGAAGAGTGGAGCACAACTGAAAAAAAACTGGACAATAATAACAGAAACAGCATAATCTCTATATTTTTTAAATGAGGGCATTGAGACCCAGAGGAGAAAAGTGACTTGCCCAAGGACTAATAGATAATAAATGAAAGACTGGATCCAAACCCAGGTTCTCCAATTCTAAATCCAGTCCTCTTTGTACAGTATTTTGCTGCCCATCCTAGGAATAATTGTGTGAAGTGTTATAGATGCTACTCATGGTTGAGGGAATTTTGGTTATGGGAGTCTGAGTGGTGTCTTTGGGGTTACGCAATTCAGTAAGCACCAATCTTCCTAGCTGCAAGTACCACTTTCTGGGAAAGGAGCAGTCCTGAGAGACTTTTGTGTAATCTAGTTAGTGAAAGAATTTATCCACCAGCTCCTTCAGTGTTGAGGCCTTATAATGTCTTGCCCCTGCCCTGGCATTTATAGTCAAAACCCAAATCTACAGGAAGCTAGGATGCCTAAAATTCCTGAAAGTCCTGAGCACTTTCAACAAATGTTCTTAGGAAGGGAAATACATCAAGCAATCATTGTCCATTCATGCAGATTAGCATAAATGATTTAATGAGACTAAGCAAAAGGGAACCCCACTAAGTAGAACTCTCAGGAAATGGGATAAAGGATAGGATTATGTTTGCTGATGTGAAGGGGATTAGGCAAGGCAAAAGAAGAGAGAAGAAAAATAAGAAGAAAAATAAGAAAAAAAAAGTAAAGGACTTGGAGTCAAGAATATTGAGTTTTGAATCTCACCTCAAACGCTTCTAGCTGTATGACCCTAAGCATCACTTACCTTTTCTCAGTCTCCATTTCCTCATATGAAAAATAGTGGTAATGATTAGCATAGCACTTACCTCACCTGATTATTATGCAATTTTTTTAAAACCTTACTTTCTGTCTTAGTAATAACTCTAAGACAGGAATGGCAAGGGCTAGACAAATGGAGTTAAGTGGCTTGCCCAGAGCCATGTAGCTAGGAAGCATCTAAGGCTAGATTTGAACCCAGGTCCTCCCAACTTCAGGCCTACTGCTATTTAGCTACCCCTGTTGTGAGAATTAAATTAAATAGTGTATACAGCCTTTTATAAATCTTAGTGTCATGTAAATGTCAGTTATTATTATCATGATGAAAACTGGTACAACTGAGTTCATGTTGGGAAACTTGGCCCTGTTGGGAATTAGAGAGAGACAGATGGGGGAGTTGAGGACAATGTTCATCCATCTTATATTTTGTCTAGAGCAGGTCCAAGTATTCAGTGATTATTAATGAAGATGTCAGTGTTGCTATATATCCAGGATTATTAGTGATTTCCTGCTGAAGTCATCCTCAGGACTGGAGATCTGACTAAGCTTGCTGATGCCATAGAAATTTGCTATATATCTCTTCAAGGCATCTTCATACCTCTGGAGGCACCAGAAAGGGTTTTTCTTCAAGGGATCCTTTGGATCTTCTCCTACAGCTTTAGCTACTTATGGATATTTCATACCTAGAAAGAGAAATGAGCAAAATCTGAATTAAACATTCAACCCTTAATAATTAATTCTATTGCTTGTAGCCTACAAAGCTTTCATGGAAGGATTAGATTTAGAAGCATCAACTTATTCAAAAGTGGCCATACTTGGACCTCAGTAACATATGGTCTATGAAGAAGACAAGCTAAATCATTTTTTTGAAAATAGAGAAAAAATAGAAAATACAGATATGATGGTACTCGTTTATTCACTTAACAAACATTAATGGCTAACCATTTGCCAGTCACTGGACTAGGAACTGGGAACACAAAGACAATAACAAAATAAATCCCTTCATTATAAAAGCCTACATTCTATTGATCAGACTCTCAAATTTTTCTGAGGGCTAATTTACAAAGGAAAGAGAAAGAATAGAATTTTTGAAATTCTATTAACTATTTCAATTTTTAAAGCATTCAAAGAAGAAGTCCAGTATGTTGGGTGAATCTTCTATGGTGGTTTTACGGGAAGACATGGATGAGAATAACTCAGGATGAGAAAATATGTAACAGTTGCAACTTGAATTGGTCAATGGAATAGTCACACCATTGAGATAACATCATTGTCTAAGAATCCAAGAAAGAAATGAAAAATAGATTATGAGAAGAGGAAAAATGCATTAAATCTCGCCTCCAGTGCAATGGAATAAATATTAGTTATAGTCAGAGGATCAGAGTTCAAGCCTGACTCTATTATTTATATAATCTTGAACTTATCACTTCTCTGTTAAGGGGTCTCAGTTTTTTTATCTGAAAAATGAAGGAATTGGGTTATATATCCCTTAAGATAGTTACTTCCAGATCTAAATCTACCTTCCTTCTACTTTGTATGCATGTATGTATGGACCAATTTATATAAATGTAGCCCATTAGAAGTTAAGCTCCTTAAAGCAAAGGACTACTTTTGCTTTTTCTTAGTATCTCCAACTCTTGGCACAATGCCTGACAAAGAGTAAGTGCTTAATAAATGCTTTATGACTGGTTGATGGATTAATTAAATGGATAGCATGGCATAGTAAACGGAAAGCCTCCCTTGGAATTAGGAAGTTCTAGATTCCAATTCTTCTTTTGACCCGTACTCACTATTATGACCATGAGCTAAAAACTTGACATTTCAGTAATCTTAAGTAATTATTTAAAAGACCATGACTTATAGATTTTCATTGCTAGAGTTTTCGCTAAGGGAATTCATTTCATAGGTCCTGACACCAGCCCCCTAAAGATAATATTTTTACAACTTTTACACGTTACCATTTTCCCAAGGGCAGGCCATCATAAATTCACCCTAATTTCACTGATGTTATTGTCGCAGTCGGAGTCTTCCAAACCATAAGTATTCAATTTTCCTAGGCCATAGAAAACACAGTGAGATGGCCCAAAGTAAGTGAATTGTCACTGGTTTCATGTGGGCTGAAGGGCAAGGCAGACTCCTACTTAAGGTCTTCTGAAAAGAACTCCCTTAAAAATGGACTCCTCCCTCCTCTGCCTGGAAAATAAGATTCGATTCATCTCACTGCTCTAAGTACACGTCAGCTTGACAAGTTCTGCATCTGCTAGAAGCAGATAGCATGATTGGGCCCAGAGAGCACCAGGAGTGGAGCTGGCCATCCATCACTCACTACAGTTTCCAGGCTATGGTCATCTAAACTCCTCAGACAAACTGGGAACACTCTCAGCTGCAAAAATAGATGGCAACTGACCTATGCAAACAGAGTTCGCTCATTCCCATCCACACACAAGCGCTCTCTCTCTCTCTCTCTCTCTCTCTCTCTCTCTCTCTCTCTCTCTCTCAGCAATCACCTAAACACCACCACCTTTTCAAGCAATCAATTATTCAGAAAACAACTGTGCAAACACTTAGTGGAAAAGAGAGTTGGAATAAGTTGTCTTTCACATAATGCAATTATATAATATGCATTGTTATTTTCTGGCAGGGCAGCTCCCTTCAAAGACACCAGGAAGAGGCATTACTGCCTCCTTATTAACTTCACACCTCTACCTACCTTTACTTCATCCCCCTGCCGATATTCAAATACATATATTAAGTGAGAAAGACTTGGGAACCTCAGGAAGGTTGATCAAATCTTCATTTGGGTTTTGCTATGAAAGATTGTTGGATCTAGAGTCTGCATAGTTAATCTTAGCTTCAGGAAGTCCTGAGTTCAAATTCTGCCTCACACATACTTTGTATGACCCTGAGCTGCTCATTTAAATTCTTTCTGCCTAGGTTACTCCATCTTAAAAGTGAAGTTAATAATAGCATCTATCTCCCAGGGTGAAAAATGAGAAAATTGACAGGGAAAAGTGCTTTGCAAACCTTAAAGGATTATAAAAGTATAGACATTATTATCCTGACTACCTCTTTCTATCTGTGTAACCTTAGACAAATCATTTCACTTCCCTGGTCCCTAGTCTATAAAGTAAAGGGGTTAGACTAGGTGATTTCTAAGATCCCTTTCACCTCAAATCTATTATATATATATATATATGCATATATATATATATATATTTGTGTGTGT
>NC_058131.1:384127408-384222584 GCF_016433145.1 Gracilinanus agilis | reverse complement strand
TATATATATATGCATATATATATATATATATTTGTGTGTGTATAATATATATATATATATACAACACACACACACACACACACACACACACACACACACACACACACAACTTTATATAATGACTATCTTTTTCCCCAAAGTGGTAAGTTTGGGTTTTGTTCAAAGATACAAAAGCTACAGGAAAGAATATAAATGTCAAACCTGTGTAAGTTTTCCCCTCCCACCCTCTTCCATTTTTCCCCCAAGTCGGGAATGTCCTTTGTTGTCTCCTGGTCCATTACATCCGTCTGACATCTCTGGTTGAGAAGCAATCATCGAGCAGCACTGGCCTCCTTACAATATAATGACAATCAGTAACTGTAAATGTGCAGGAGCCGATAACAGGATTCATAGGGGTCAGAAAGGCACTGGAGAAAATAGGCATCGCAAACAAGTGAATAGCAGCTGCAGCCGACCTTGGCTAGATGGTATCATCGGAACGTGTGTTAATTTTCTGCTGTAAAACATAGGGAAGTCGAATGGAATCGTGATAAACAGACATCCTGGAGAGGAGGAGAAACACCTTGCTGCTTAAACAGGCACAGCCTCAGTTTAAATTAAATTTATTCCAGGACACCCTCCCTCCTGCTTATAGAACTTCCATTCTTAGGAGAGACTAGGGGGAGTCACCCAGGGAGGAAGAAAGATACATTCATCAGGTTTATATTTTATGTGAAAACTGACCCTAATGAGGTCTGATTGAATTATAGAAAGCCAGTCCTATGTAAAGAAGGAGTAAGGAAGAGCACTAGAAAGACCGAAGGAAGAAATTTACTTACTAGAGCCAATGAAATTATCTCTGTTAAGTGTTTTTGTAAACCTTCATGCATTATGTAAAAATGAGTTATTATTAGTGATAAATAATTATTAATGCTAATGTCTTGCAAATATTAAAGCACTATGTACAATTCTCATTTACATAATGCTTTAAGGTTTATAAAAATATGCTACATATATCATTTCATTTGATCTTGTAAGAAAACTTTTTCTCAAAGGCTTTATTATTGTCATATGTACAATAAGAAGATACATGAAATAATAAAGATGTCTCATAATCTTGTTAAATATTATGTTGTAATATTATTAATAATATTCATCTCATTTGTATTTATCTGATGGAGCCCAGATAGAAACATAGTACAATTCACTATCCTGCTATGATCCTTTCAAAGTTAATGATCTATAGAGTAATCTTCAGGTAATGAAATACCAGTTTTTTGGTAACTGAATAAAAGTATTGTGGTCTAAACACATTCTCTAGATCACCAAAAATATCCCTGCTACAACTCTAGTTATAGACCACACAGCAGGCACAAATGACATGGTCCTCACCCTCTTTCCCCATGATTTTTATTTCTTCTGCAGATGTCACTATATTTGGAATGTTTTTCATTCCATGTAGCCTATAGGTCATAGCTTACATCTGAAAATACCCTCTTTAAAGTTACCAGTAATCTAATAATTAAAAAATCCAATGTCCTTTTCTCAATCTTTATACTTCTAGATGTCTTTGCAATCTTTTCCACCTGTTGATCACTTCCTCCTATTCTTTCCTCTCCGGGTTTTTATGACACTGCTCTCTCCTTGTTCTCTCTTTACCTGTTCAACTGCTTCTCATCTCCTTTGCTGGTTATTCATTCATGCCCCCCATACCACCACCAACAACTGCAGAGATCTCTCAAGACTTTGTATTGTCTTTTTACTCTACACTATCATACTTGGTGACCTTATCACCTTCTGTGAGTTCAATTATCATCTCTATGAAAAAGACTTCCAGATCTATATATTCAGCCCTAACATCTCTCCTGAGATACAGTCATACAGGGCATCACCTATAAAAAACTCAATAGGTCCAAAATAAAACTCATCTATCCTCTAAAACCTCGCCTTCTTCCCAACCTCCCTGTCAATGTCAAGAATGCCATCTTCCCAGTCAGTCATTGATCAATGATGTCCAACTCTTTGTGACCCCATTTTGGGTTTCCTTGACAAAGATAATAGAGTGGTTCGCCATTTCCTTCTCTAGCTCATTTGACAGATAAGGAAACTGAGGCAAACAGGGTTAAGTGTCTTGCCCAGACTCACAGCTAGTAAGTGTTTGAGGTCAGATTTGAATTCAGGGAGAGGAATCTTCCTGCCTCTATCCCTGGCATTCTATTCCTTGCACTACCTAGCTACCCTATCTTCCTAGTCATTTAGACTTAACACCTCAGTCTCATGCTTAACTCCTCACTCTCATGAACCTATCTATTGTTAAATCTTGTCATTTCTACCTTCATAAAATCTCTTATACATATTCCTTTCTCTTCACTTATGCAGTTACAATCCTGATTCAGACTCTCATTACCTCTTACCCAGAGTCCTGCAATATCCTTATAACTTGTTTCCCTGCCTAAGTTTCTCCCCCATTCCCATCCATCTTCCATCTGGTTGCCAAGTTGATTTTCCTAAAGCATATATCTGACCATTTCATGCCTAATTCAATAAACTCTAGTGGCTTCCTAATAACTACAGGATTCAATATAAACTCTTTTTACATTTAGAACTCATACTCTGGCCTCTTCCAACCTTTCCTTTGCCCTTACAATTTAATTCCCTCTACACTCCCCATAATGATTCAGCTCAACTGACCTATTTGCTATTCCTCAATTCAACACTCCATCTTCCATCTCCTTAATTTTACACTAGCATCATTCATGCTTGGAAAGCTTTGCCCCATCACCTCTTCCCTTGTTTTTTCTGACTTCCTCAAAGACTCAGCCCTAGTTTCACTTTCTACAAGACAGCTTTCCTGATTCTATTCTCTCTTTATACTCTAAAAGTACCTTTCAGTTACCTCTATACATCCCATACCATATTATCTCTATTAATGTGATAACAGCTTTATTAAAGCAGAATGGCAACATAAAGCATCATGGCCCTAGAATCAATAGACCTGGGATCAGATCTTGCCTTTGACACTTGGACAAGTTATTTGATGTGAGTTCTGGACTTGAAACCAGAAAGACTTGGGTTTAGATATTACCTCCAACACTTACTATGTGAATAAAGACAAGTTATTTTTTGCCAGATATATAGACATAGATATAGATTATCCATAAATATGGATATAATGCTGGACCTGGAGCCAGAAAGACCTGAATTCAAATATAGGCTAAGATACTTACTAGCTGTTTGACCCTGGGCAAGTCATATCACCTCTCATTGCCTCCATTTTCTCAATAGTAAAATGGGGACAATACTAACAACTACCAACCCAGGGTTTTTGTAAGTTTCAGATGAGATAATACTTGTCAAGTGCTTAGCACAATGTCTGGAACAGAGTAGGTACTCTATAAATGCTAGTTCTTATTAGTTTATTAATAATTAATTTTTTAAATACCCATAGCATTACTCCCATTAGGATGTGAGCCTATTTTTGCCTTTTGTATTCTCAGTCCCTGATACATAATAAGTTCTTAATATAAACACATGTGGCTCGATCAATTGGGTACTGGATATGTGGACATTCATTGAATATATTCATCCTAAAATTTTACTTATCAACCTTATACATGAATAGGAAATTGTGGGCAAAATTCTAGATTTGACAATGATATGGTCCCACTTTGTGAATCCTCAAAGATAATTTAAGTCTATTTGTCATGAAGGAATTTCAGGAAATTTATGAAAGGTGGCACATCTCTGCTGTGTCTTGCTAGGTATTCACTAGGCATTCAACTTTTTCAGCCTGTAGTAATATGCTGTACAGTTACATTCCTTTGAAAAATCTGGATCAATGAATTAGTCCAGACTCCTTAGCAATGACCATTTTAAATCACTATCACAAGCCCTCCATTTCTAGAAACAAATTCTCAGAATACAATGATTAGTTCAGTGCTTCTTTACTGATGTATTATTGGTTAGATTCATGTGGATGTAATCCATGGAGGAGAGGGTTTCGGTTCTTCTCATATCTTAGCTACTTCATAGTTTATATCCAGAGGCAAACCAATAAAGATTACATTCAATAAATTCTGTAACACATACCAATTTTCATCCTTTCCTTATGTTCTGTGAGGTGGTTATTATTATTGCCAGAGCTGCCTGGAATATGGATGGTAAGAAATGTATCCAAGGTCACCCATACATGTATACTTTCTATTGCAGTTTCATCTCCATTCTAGGTTCAGGAACCAATTTAGGTCCTATTACAAGGATATTAATGGAAACCAAAGTCCCCTAAGAATGTTAGCAGCTCAGCATCCTCCCATTTGCTTCTTATCCCACTCTCACCTTGTGTTCTAGGTGGCCTGCCTCCTCATATTATATAACGCAGTGGCCCAATCCAATCTCCTTGCCTATCCTGGCTAATCCTGCTAATTTTCAGGTTTTGAACATCCAGTCTGGCTCTTCGGATTGCTGTAACTGAACCCTGGCTCAAAAATCATCATATAAAGTTTATATTGTGATTTGAGAAGCTGTGGATACTTATCTAAGAAGAAGAAGAATACAAGGGGGAGCAGTGACAGTTATCTTCAAATAACTAAATGGTCATCACAGAAAAGTGATAATAGCTTGTGTTTACAAAGTGCTTTAAGGCTTATGAAGCACTGTGTATATTATTTCATTTGATGCTCATGACAATCCTATAAAGGGGCAGCTAGGTGGCACAGTGGATAGAGAGCCAGGCCTGGAGTTGCAAGGACCTGGGTTCAAATCTGACCTCAGACACTTCCTAGCTATGTGAGCCTAGGCAAGTCACTTAACCTCATTTGCCTAGCCCTTGTCCTTCTGTCTTTGAGTTGTCATTAAGTCAGAAAGTAAAGAGTCTTTGGGGGTGTATATATACAAATAATATATACAAAGATTCATGTGCATATATACATATACATTCACATAACTTTATAGGAGAGAGGAGAGTTTTTAGTATGCCCATTTTACTGATAAAGAAACTGAAGCTCAAAGAGGCTGAGGCACATCTAAGTCTTTGTTGGAGGCAAGATGTGAGCCCAGCTCTTCCTGATTCCAAGTCCAGTGTTCCATCTCCTAGGCCATACTTCCTCTCTTTGGAAAAGGTATCTCTTTTACTCTAATAGGTAGATGGACTATGACTATAATTATTGGTTGTTACTAGGAAAGACTTTTCAGCTCAATATAAGAAAATTTTTTCTAACAATTAAAACCAGTCAAGGAAGAAATTGACTCCCTCACGGAGAAGTGAGGTCCCAGCTTTAGAAGTGTTCATATGTAGGGTCTGGGATGCTACGGAACAATTTCTCTCATTGAATATGGAATTGGACTTGAAGATTGCTACCAATCATGAGATCGCAGAGCTAGAAAACCAGACAAATAGATCTATTGGACCTCTTTCCATAAGCAAATACCCAACTCCTTCCAGAAGATCTGATCCACCTAACTTCTGAGAGAGTTCCTAGGAGCTCTAGATCTTAGCCTCATGATAGAGGTAAGCCTAATTCTAGCAAACTCTTACTTCAGGTTTGATGTTGGGATGAAATGAGTAGGTTTACTCTACCCTAACTCAGCAAGAATATTTAGAGGGAATACAATAGAATTTATCTTCAGCTTTGGTGTGGCCCCCCTTACCTTCTCACAGAAATTTGTCTGCTGAACAGACCTAGGTTCCACATCACTGGGTTTTTTGTGTCTTTATATGGATCAAGAAGCTATATCAGAGAAGTCAGAGCCAACAGGGCCCAGAGACAGTTTTTTTCTTATTTTAGGGAAAGTTTATCCCATCAGAGAACAAAAAGAGGAGAGACCAGAGCATCCCCATATTAGGAATAGAAAAGAATACTGTTGTAGTCTGCAACATTACCACAAGTCAAAAAAGGGAATTACAGCATAACTCTCCACAAAATTATGGAGCAGAAAAATTCTAAGGGACACACACATTAAGAGAACTGAAGTATAAAAAGAGACCAAGTGATAGAAAGCCCCACATTTTTCTTCATCTATTTAAGTCTTCTTCAGCTATTCTTCAGCTACCATAAGTCAGTCTTGCCATGCCTTCAAAAAATCTTTTTCAGCTGGAAGGGACCTTGAAGGCCATTGGATCTGTGGGAAATTTAACACCAGCCTCTACCTCTCTTTTGTCAACCCAAGACACCTTTGGGTTTTAAAGGGGAACAAAGTTTAATCTTAAAATTAAAGATACAATGTGCTTCTTCTCCCCTTGTTGAATGAGGGTGGGGAAAAGCTACTTGTTTATCTGTAAAGGAACCTCTTAAGAGAGTGAAGTCACTAAATAAGCTAGGCAAAGTCAGGTAGAGAAAAATGAAAAGTGGATATGCAAATTGTGAAGCCATTCTAAATATCTTGTGCCTTGGAGTCCAGAGATCAGCCTCTTGTCCAGAGTGAGATTAGAGTGTTTCAATCAAAGAAGCTTGGGAAAAAGATGTCTCAAAGAGAATAAATTAGAGTATGGTAAGGAAGTAGGGTCTGTTTCCTTGGAATTTTGGACTGAGTAAGTAGACTGTAAGTAAACAGTAAGCTGGTGGGGGTGGGGGAATGGGAAGGAAAGCAGCTATGAGAGTTGTTACTGGCCACTCATGGCTGGTGCTTTCCCTTTCTCTGTCCCATTTTTTATTATTTAATACATAATTATAAATTAAGATATGGTCTCTAGAGAATTTTAATCATAAGAAGCCTAACTTCTTCATTTTTCAGATGTGAAAACTGAGGCCCAAAATTATTAACTTCTCCAAAGTCATACTTGAGGCAGATTCAAACTCAAGTCTTCCCAGTTCCAAGTTCAGCTTTTTCTACTGTTCCTTCTAGCTGCCCTAAGAGCACAAATTGAGCACAAGTTAAGCAGCTGAGTTACGCAAAAAGGACAACCCCATTAACAGAGACTAGAACAAAAGTAGAGAAATGGGAGGAGTGTGCAGGCTGACTTTTAGGCATAGGAAAAAAGTGGGAGCTTCCAAGTAATGACCTCCATTTCCCCAATAAAGTAGGAGGTATAGTTGTAGTCTTATTCTTCATAGGATCACAGATTTAGAGCTGGAAGGAACTTCAAAATCATCAGATTCAACCCTCTTACCTTGCACATGGGAAGAGTAATACAGAAAGACTTGTTAAGTGACTTACCCAGGATCACATAGTGAGGGTTGGAGTCAGAATTTAAACCTACATTTTTCCAACTCAGTGTCCAGTACCTTATGTACTGTGGCATGCTGTTTCCCCCAATCATAGCCATCTAACAATTTTTGTATTTGCTAGTTTTCTCCCCAACTAGGATTTCAAGGACTTCTTTTCTATCCCCTATGCAATGCCTTATACAGTGCTAGCAACTTCATAGACAGTCAATGTGAAGGTCTTGGCTAAGACAGGGAGCACTCACTGAGTCAGACAGCATTAGGAAAAAGAAAGGAGCTCTCAGGAACCAGAAGCAAAGGGGGCTTAAGGAGTGTAGAAGCTTGGTTTCAAATTTCAAAGAGGAACACTGAAAAGTTTTCAGGCCCCCTCCCTCCCAGGCAAGCAAAGGCTACGTTCTCTCATCCCTTCTCAGGGTGTCCAACACAGATGAGGAAAGCAAAGCTTACATCTGGCCTGATTCAAGTCGTCTTTGTTCTACTCCAAAGCTTATCCTCAAAGGTTTCTTCTCAACCCCCAAGTGCTGCTATTCAACTTGAGGTTTCTACATTAATTGTCTGAATGGAGGGGGCCTGCATGGGGTAGTTTTTCCACTAGATTTAGCTGCTAATTAATAAAATCTGGTGAGGTTTTATTGTGTTACATTACTATTCATCTTCAACAAATATGATCTGAGCGATCGCCCTGGAATGGTTTTCTCTCTTCTATCATAAAAAAAATGAGATGTGCCTTTCAAACCTTTTATTCATTTAAAATTCTCCTGAAGGATCAAAACATACTCTTTTCTTTTCTTTTCTGTTTGTTTTTTTTTTTTTTGCTTTCTTATTTTTCTTGTTTTGTTGGAGCTTTTTGGAGGGGGCAGTGTCTATGTTTTCTTTCAAAACATGACTACTATAGAAATAAGTTTTGCATGACGGCACATGTAAAACCTATATCAAATTGCTTGCCTTCTCAATGCTGAGGGGGAGGCCAGAATTTGGAAGTCAAAAAAATTTTAAGTGTTAAAAATTGTTTTGCATATAATTGGAAAGATTAAATATTTCAAAAAAATTCTCCTAAAGGCTCTGTTATTTTTATTCTATATGGCCTTCTCCAAGAAATATTTGTCTCTGAAGTAATATGAGTCCTTTGGAAAATTTCCTACCTAATAAAATCTCTCATCGATCTGTTCTTCAGTAACATACAGTGTTTCATATGTGAGCACAGCAAATAACAAGATGACTCAAAGGTCTTCTTCTCTTCACCAACTTTGGCCAAACTGATCTTACTATTCCTCATAAAGGATATTCCAACCATTCATATCCCATTTCTAGGCTGTTGGACTGGCCATTACCCATGTCTGGAATGGACTCCCTCTTCATCTCTAACTAAAAATACCCAATTTCCTTCAGAACTCAACTTAAGAATCATCTTCTACATGAAGCCTTTCCTGATTTCCATGTTAGTGTTTCCCCACTTGCCTTTTCCTTTAAATAAAATTATTTCAGACTTATTTTGTATGAGGTAAAGACTGGACCAGGTATTTTGTTGGTATGGGGAACTTCTGCCTGAGGAAGGTCCCTCTACCTTCTCTGCAGCCTAGAGAGTAGCCTGGATACTGGAAGAAAGTTATAAATTACTTTTCCAGCATCAAATTCACTGTGTGTCAAAGGTGGGACTTAACCCTAAGTCTTTCCGAATTTGAGGCCAGCTTCCTATCCTCTGTGCCAAGTTGCCTTCTTTAGTTTGTATAGGTCTGGTATATATCTAGATTGTCTCCACAGACAGAATTTAAGCTCCTTGATGGCAGGGACATTTTCATTTTGTCTTTCTAGCCCCATGGATTAGCACAGCATCTGCCCTATACTATAATTTTTTTGCTAATAGAAGATTGGATTATCAGCCCCTATTTAAAAGTGAAAATTCCCTTGAAGAAGGATTCCCCAGTTTCCTTGTCCTTCTGGTAAGGCAGAATCCAGAAACATTGCAAAATCCAGAAAGATTCAGTTTGTTTACAATCCTATTCCCTGACTCCTGGCACTCTTTCCCTATGTGCCTCAGGTTACCTAAAGGACCTGAGGAAATTACATCTTAAGGATGCAGTTTATGAAAGGAACTAAATGATACTTCACATATCCCCCCTTCTATTTATAAACAACCCAACACTCATTGCCTAAAATCAAGTTGCCACTAATTTCTGGGGATATACAAGGCTGTACTTACATTGCTAGCAGGGACCAGGAGGAGAGCCAGAAAGCAGAGGAGCAGGAGGAAGAGGAGGAGAGAATTAATCTTAAGAGGAAAAAAAAGTGTAGTTATTGAACCACATCCTTCTGATAGCTCCTTTTGTTCTCCTAAGTGCTTTTGGCTGGCACCCTTTCATTTCAAGCCTGCCACTGAGCCCTGTTCTAACTTCTGCAGCCTAAGATGAGCAGCAGAAGAGATGAAATATCTACTGTCTTTTTTGAAGGCCTGTCAGACTCCTCCCCTTACCTTAAAGTTTCTTTTCTCATCTTCTCCTATTAAAAGTGTGCTTATTTCTCTGGTCTTGGCTCTAGCTAAAACTGTTTGAGGTCCAAATGTGTGGAACCAGACACCTTTCCTTTCCTTTCTGGACAGAGTGAGCCTTCTAGGTGCCCTTCGAGTCACATCACAAAGAACTTCCTCCTCCAACTAAGGGTGAGGCCAGCCTTGATGAGAGGGTTACACAAATTCTTTTCAGGGATATTTTTCTGAAGGGTGCCAAATGATCCTTTTTTCTCATACCCTCTAAGCTCTCCTTTCTTCATACACACTGTCAAATCTGTTGGCTGGAACCAAGATTTTCATTGTTATCTAGACTTCAATTAGATCATTCATGTAACATCAACATTCCTTCCCAGGGAGGTTGAAGGTAGGAGGAGGGGATCATTCATCTTAGAAAGGAAGAACAGGAACAAAGAAGAACAAGGCAATCACTCAGCATAGGAAGATAATGGTAATGTGCTGAATATGACTCAATCAGTGGCTCATCCCCTCTATGCATCATGTGGTGGTCATCAACCTGTAATTTTTACATATTTCATAACAAAACCAGCAATGACTTTCTCTTCTTTCTTGGTTTCCTCCTGTCTCTCCCATGCACCTAGAAATCTGGCTGCTTAAAGCTCTCAGGCCCTTCAACATGGGCTGTATTTGGATTTGTCCCACTGAGTAATACCCAGTGTTCCAGAATTTATTTCTCTAGCTGATCCTCCACCACCAACCATTCCCTTTTACCATTAAAATTTACCTTCCAAATGTCTTATTTCAATAAAACATTTCTTGAAGATTAAACTAATAAACTAATTCATACTGTAGTATCAGTGGCAGTTAATGGTTCAGTGTATACTTTATCTTAACCATACTCCTTTTTAGAAATAAATAATGTTGGGTGGAAAGGACTGGATGGCTAATAGTGAAATTTCAGGAAATTGCAGCAAGGATTTAAAGGAAACATTTTTGGATAAGAGATTTTCAACAACCCGCAAATTATACCATGTAGGGTAACTGAGTTTTCTGCCAATGACTGAGGTCAGTTCTCTTTGTGCAATTGTGGTTATGTATCCAGTGACTAACTAAGACGGTATCCAAGCATTTTATTCTCACAGGGAAAAGACAACAAACAAAAAGCAAGCTTTCAAAATAAAGAGAGGCTTCTTATTGTTTTATTTAAATGAAAGGGAATTTTTAAAAATAATGTCATTATTACTTGGGTCAGTTATAGTACAGTTGAAACTGTAATTAAAGGACACCATTCACTCACTGTCTGTCTCCTTGAACAAGTTATTTAGCCCCTCTGGGATTTAGTTTCCCCCATCTACAAAGTAAAAATAATCTCAGGGTTGTTATAAGGATGAAAAGAAAAATGCATATATAATGGAGAGCTGGGCTAAGATAGGCTCAGTCCTTGGAGGACACTCAGATTTGCCCTTCCTGGTGGGTTATCAAGACCATACCCAGATATTCTCTGCCTGGTTTTAATACAATATGTATCACATTAGGGAACCAGTTTCCAGCCAGGAGAGCCTGAGCATGTTACTGTGCAGTAATGATGAAAAGTCCATTTGGCTCAGGAACTCTGAAGTAAGCAGAATGGATTGAATGATGGGCTTAGAGTCAGAAAACCCTAAGTTCAAATCCTTCCTCAGACAAATGAGCTATGTGATCCTAAAGTCACTTAACCCCTCTGGACCTCAGTTTTTTCATCTACAAAATGGGAGGATTTGAAATCAATTACTTTTAAGCTCTTTCTGGCTCTAAATCTAGGATCATTTAGGTACTGATAACTCAAGAAGTGCTGAACTGGAAATGAGTTTCCCTACAAAATTTATGGGCAGCTAGGCAGCTCAGTGAATGTAGTGCTGAGCATAGAATCAGGAAGACTCATCCTCCTGAATTCAAATCTGGCTTCAGGTATTCTTAATAACTGTGGCTAGCCATATCTTGGACAAGTCACTTTAACCTGTTTGTCTCAGTTTCCTTATCTGAAAAATGAGCTGGAGAAGGAAATAGTAAACCATCCCAGTATCTCTGCCAAGGAAACCTCAAATGAGGGGACAGAATTGGACATGATTGAATGACAACAAAAGGTGTATAGATCAAAGGTATCTCTTTCTATTTTTCTTCTTTGTGAAAAGTTAAAAAGCTGAATGGTGGGTGGGGGAGAAGCTGCCACCCTCTCCCTCTCTCACCTGGCCACCATGTGTCTGTCCATGAGTCCATAATGCCTATTTGTTCTTCACTGCTCTGAGACCACAGAGTAACCAGAGATAAAGTTGAATAGGTTATAGTTTTGTGACCTTAAAAAAGTCAGAAGAAGCATCCTGATAGTACCTGGAATTAATTACAAGCCCACTAAAGATGGTGAAGGTAGAAAATGAGAGATGAAATTGTTCCATATAGGTATGGAAAGAGTCATTCAAGAATGAAAGCTTCAAAAATCAGAAGCCTTTGAGATGGAAAGAAATACCATGTAAATGATAGAAAGGCACTGACTTTCAGATTCCAAAAGAGAGATAGTAGAATCTAAAGAGAACTTCAGATTCCACAAAGGTAGACCAGGGCAAAGAATCAGGAGGTATCCCTTGGCCATATACATGTTATCACCAAGTGTGCCTCTTTCTGCTTTTATATTTCAAATTTTAGTCTCTGTCTCTGTCTCTGTCTCTGTCTGTCTCTCTCTCTGTCTCTCTCTCTGTCTCTCTCTCTCTCTTCCTCCCCCCCCCCCAGAGATTTTCTTTGTATAAGGGGAGAATATTCCCTCAAGTTGACTGCAATGATTTGAAACAATTGTTCTTTATCTTCTTAGCATATTCCTTTTCCAAAAGCTGAGAGGGTCCTATTCATTTATAATGCACACTTTGTAGGGGCTCAGAATTAGCAGTGTTAAAAACCCAAGACTCTCACAATTATCAAGAGTATGAAAAAGGTAAAGGAGAAAGAAATAGCACCCCACTCTGGGAATCTAATCAGCCACTGTGAGTAGTAGTCGAGGAAAGAGAGACCAGAAGGGATGCTACACGCATAAAATACTTGAAAAATGTAAAGCATCTTATAAAATATAAGGTGGTAAGAGCTATCATTGTACAATGGAATAAGCAGTATGTAGCTGGGTTCAGAATCAGGAAGATATAATTGTGAATCCTGTTTCCAGTACTTAACAGGTATATAAGCTTGGGAAGGTCATTTTCTCTCTCAGCCTCAGTTTCCTTATTTGTAAAATGGGAATAATGAAACTACCTAATTCATAGGGGCATTGAAAGGCTTAAATGAGATATTACATAAGGTTTACTTTTACAAGTTTTTCTTTCAAGTATTATTTAGATGCAATCTATTACCAGCAGGACTAATAAAGGAAATTTATCTTTAACAATCATTCATAAACTCAGCATTTTCCAATTCAATAAAAAGCTTTTATTAGGAAGATATTATTATTAAGCCTGGAAACAATCTTTTCTTTTCATTTTGTCTCTTCTGCTATATTAATGATGATAGCATTTGTAAATATCCTCTGTATTGGCCAACACACACATAAGTACACATGCACACACTCAAACTGAAAATAAATTGGAAAGTACTTCTGGAATGTTCTTCCCCTCATAGTCTTTCCACTCCCATTGGATAGATTTTTCTAATGACAAGTAACCTACTTTAAAGTAACCTAAAGATCAGGGAGACCCAAGGAGTCAAGAAGCACTCTCCACAGAACTAGCTAAACCTCTGAGAAACATATCAAGGTCTACTGCTTTCTGATGTATATATACATTTACCAGAATTTATGTTGTCCTTCACCTGGATTGATTTGGGGGATTAAGAGTTATTGTGTTTACTTTGGTGAAGAGTAAAAACTAAACTCAGCTTGGACTTTATTCCCTACCCTGATCCCAAGCCAATCTGGCCATATATAAATGCAAAAGAATCATTCACCCTGTGCTATAATCTAATCCAACCAATTTCTCAAATTTGTATTTTCTTCATAAAGTACAATGTTCCCAGAGTTTCCTTTTTTCAGTAAAATTTTCATAGGATCACATATTTAAATTTGGAAAAGTTCCTGGAGTCTATTCCAATTCATTTTATAGGTGAGGAAATTAAAAACCAAAAAGTTAGATGTTCCTTTGTCTAGATCTACCTACAGGCTCTTTTTGCCTCTAGAATTCCCAGGGAGCACAGCTTGACCAGAATCCAAACAGCCCACCTCTGGCTTCTGCCTTTTCCCCTGATGATTCCTAGGTAGACCTAGACTCATCTTGCCCATCTGTGCCCAATTCCTTTACCCCTACATTAGGCCTCTGCCTATGCCTTCCTTTCTACCAAATCTTCTAAAGGTATCCTGCATTTATAACCAATCTAGAACTCTGGTTTCTGGCTTTTAACTCTGTGTCAAGGTCTTCTTCAGTAGTCCTGGGAAGTTCCAAGACTGCAGCCACTTCAAATTGCTGGCTGCTTCCTCCATCCAGACTCCTCTGGGCTGTATCTTCACCTGCTCCAGTTTACTGTAATGCAGGCTTCCTGAATCTCACAGGACATGACATCACAACCTACCATAAGATTAGGCCATCAAAAGAGATCCCTAAAGAGTTTAGTCGTCTCACTCTTCAAAAATCTTCTCTCTGGTATGTTTAATCTCATTCTTCATTGATTAGGATACTCCTACTATCTTATATTCTCCCTGTGCTTGTGATTCTTCACCCTCCAACCTGCTGCCGTCATTGTCTGAACTCTCTTCTCCATCCCACCATTATCCTACTCTCATATCCCTCAATCATCTCTACCCAACATTCTATCCTGATCTACCCAGGATTCTTCTGTGTTCTCTGGAACACCTGCTCCATCATTAAGAATTGATTTTCATTGTAATGCTTTTCCTCTCTCATTATCTCCATTCTCCAACTCACTGAGACCTGTCTTCCTCCTGTCAGTGTATCCTTGGCCACCCTTTCTAGCACTTGCTGTCCTTTTACCCTTGCCATACCCACCCTTCCCCACACACACACACACATATACATTCACTGTACTTGGTAGATAAGTGGGTTAGGACACTCTTGGTTCCCCATTACCATTTCTAGACTCTACCTCTAACACCATTATTCAGCAACCTGTCCTTTGAAATTCATTCAATGTACGTTTATTGCCCAATCCAGATCCTTGTAGCTTTTATCTATCTATTGACTACCTACACACTCACACACACACACACACACACACACACACCCCATCCTTTCTTCCTCAATGAATTCAATACCGAGCTCATAATTTTTTCTCCTCCCCAATTCTTACCCTCAAACAAAAGAAAATTCAATATATATATACTGAAGCTTTTTCAAATACCCTAATTTCCCACTTCCTCAACATTTCCTATTACAACCATATTTCATACAAAAATATAAACTGCCTAGATTAACAGCAGAAGAAATAGAATACCTAAATAATCCCATATCAGAAATAGAAATTGAACAAGCCATTAAAGAACTCCCTAAGAAAAAATCGCCAGGGCCTGATGGATTCACAAGTGAATTCTATCAGACATTCAAAGAGCAACTAATCCCAATACTATACAAATTATTTGATATGATAAGCAAAGAAGGAGTCCTACCAAATTCCTTTTATGACACAAATATGGTACTGATTCCAAAGCCAGGTAGACCAAAAACAGAGAAAGAAAACTATAGACCAATCTCCCTAATGAACATAGATGCAAAAATCTTAAATAGAATATTAGCAAAGAGACTCCAGCAAGTAATTACGAAGGTCATCCACCATGACCAGGTGGGATTTATACCAGGAATGCAAGGATGGTTCAACATTAGGAAAACCATCCACATAATTGACCATATCAATAGTCTAACAAACAAAAATCACATGATCATCTCAATAGATGCTGAAAAAGCCTTTGACAAAATACAGCATCCATTCCTATTGAAAACACTGAAAAGTATAGGAATAGAAGGACCTTTCCTAAAAATAATAAACAGTATATACCTAAAACCATCAACAAACATCATATGCAATGGGGATAAATTAGAAGCCTTCCCAATAAGATCAGGAGTAAAACAAGGATGCCCATTATCACCTCTATTATTCAACATAGTACTAGAAACACTAGCAGTTGCAATTAGAGAAGAAAAAGAAATTGAAGGTATCAAAATAGGCAAGGAGGAGACTAAGTTATCACTCTTTGCAGATGATATGATGGTCTACTTAAAAAATCCTAGAGAATCAACTAAGAAGCTTGTAGAAATAAACAACCATATTTCAGCTTCACACAGAAATGGTTATAACTCTTGATTTTTAACACATGTTCCAGTCTTATACTCATGAACCCCAAAATTCTATTCTCTGATCCTATTCTTTTGTCATTACTTCTTTCCCTCTGCCCTACCAATCCTAACATTGTTCTTCATTCTTACTATGACCTTCCTTCTTCAGTTTCTCCCCCCTCGTACATCACATCTGTACTGGTTACACTCTCCTCTTTTCCCATCTTGATCCCTTGGAGAACCAATTCAATTGTACACTATCCTCTCAGCTGAAGTCCCTTGCCCCCTTAATTGACCTTATAACCTCATAACCACCTAAGGTCCAGCCTAGGCTTATTAACAATATTCATTGCCTACATTCAAATTCTAATGCTTGAACTGGGATGGGAAAAATCAGAAAACTGTATACTGGATCCTCTACAGATGCATATTATTACATAATCACAACTCAGCCCTTACCATTACAAGACGGTACTTTTCTACCTCCCTAATCAATTCATTATTCCATTCATGACAGCATATTTTGCAAACTTTTTTATATCTCTTTAAATTTCCCATGGTTCTTCCTCCTCCATCCTCTCAACTGAAACCCTTGCTATATATTTAATTGAAAAAAATATAGTCATAAACTGAGTGATCCCTCCTCTTCATATCTCCTCCTCTCATATCATTCAGTTGCCTTCCCCCACTATTCTTCCCTCAACCCTCTTGCATGAAGGGATAGTTTTTCTTCTTGCCTAGACAAACCCCTCTACTTGTACACATGGTCTCATTACATTCCATCTTCTCTCACTAATATTTATTTACTTCCTGTCTTATGAACTGTTTTCTTTTTTTTGCCTACAAACATGCCCATGTCTCCACTATTTTTTAAATTCCTCACTTGATGGGCCCAATCTCACTAGATTTTACTCCATCTGTTTCTTCCTTTTTGTGGCTAAACTGGTTTATAATCAGTTTTCTCCCAGTTTTTCTTAACTCTCTTTAATCTAGTTTCAGATATCATCATTCAACTGAAAGAGCTCTCTCCAGTTATGAATAATCTCTTAATCACCCAATTTAATTTTTTTCCATCCTAATCCTTCTTGAACTCTCTGTAGGCTGTGACTGTCTTAAACACCTTCTTCTCCTTGATACTTTCTACTCTCCAGGTTTTCATGACAATGCTCTCTCCTGGTTCTCCTTCTACCTGTTTGACAATTCCTTCTCATTCTCCTTTTCTGGATCTTCATTCAAATAATATCTACTAATCATGATTGTTATCCAATGCTCTGCCCTAGGACCTTTTCTCTCCTTTTGTGCTATCATACTTCTTACATACCACATCAGCTCCCACAAATTCAATTGTCATTTCTCCAGAGATGGTACTTTTTCTATTTATTCAGCACTGACATCCAAACTCACATCTACCACTGCTTATTGGATACATTGAACTGGATAGCCAATAGACATCTTAAATTCAACACATCTAAAACCAAACTGATTATCTTTCTTTTCAAACTCTTTCCTCTTCCTATCTTCCCTATTACTAGGGAGGACACCAACATCCTCCTGCTCTTGCAACTTAGATGCCATCCTTGACCTCTCACTCTCTCTCTCACACACACACACACACACAAACACTGCCTCTACTGATCCAGTCTTTTACAAAATCATGCCAATTCTACCTTTGCCATTTCTCATGTATGTCTTCTTATCTTCTTTCACACTGATATCACCATAATCTAGGTCCTTATCACATCATGCCTGAACTATTGCAATTGCTTTCTGATTGGTCTACTTGCATCAGGTCTCTCACCACTCCATTTTATCCCACATTCAGCTGCCAGAGTAATCTTTCTAAAATGCAGGTCAGATCAGAAACCATCATCCCACACACACTCAATAAATTCCTGTGGTTCCTGATAATGTCCAGGATCAAATATAAAATCCTCTGTTTAGCTTTTAAAGCCCTTCATAATTTGGCTCCTTCTTAACTTTTCAGTTTCCTTACATTTTACTTCCTTCCACAAATTCTGTGATTCAGTGACCCTGGTTTCTTTGCTTGACCAGACATAAGACACTCCATTCTCCTACTCTTCATTTCCATTGGCTGCTCCCACACCTAGAATACTTTCCTTCAACATATCCTCCTCCTGGCTGCTAATACTTTCCACCAATATCTGCCAAACTATCGTATTTATTTTGCTTATTCCCATATGTGTTTATGTTGGTAATCTCAATCAAATGTAAGTTCCATAGAGGCAGGGACTGTTTCATTAAATGCCTTTGTATCCTGAGAGCCCAGCACTGTGTCTAGCATACAGTAATCATCTAATAATTGTTTTTACATTTATTTATGGGCATTTGGCAAAAAATCTAAACCAGCCTAAGACAATTATAGAGGATGCTTTTGAGGTTCCCCTAGCCAAGGATATGATCCCTGAGATTTTTTTCTCTTTGGAATTGTGTTCCCAAATGTGCATTAACATTCCAGAGTGCCATAGTTTTCATTTTAATTGTCTATGGACTTGATCCAAAGCTTCAAAGTATGGCAGTTCTTTGATGAAAATGAGATTGTGTCCACCTCAGGTGCAAACCTCTTTGATTCAGTTAAGAAGTAGAAAAGCATGATTGACTCACCAAGTCAGATAGCCCACTCATCTGAGATGTTTGAATTGTGGCAGAATTTCAGTAGTTCCTCAGTCCAGAGTAATCAAGCCCAGGAAAGAAATATTAAAATTTTACAGATGAGGAATCTCATTCAAGCCAAAACTTTGTGATGAAACTGCTCTTGGGAGGGAGAGAACTTTAGGAAGTATAACACATCATGGTAGAAAGAGTGCCAGTGATGAACTCTAAAAAGATACTGATCCCCAAAGCCCTGCACAGTTATGCCTAAGGAAATTTGATGAGGACTCCACAAAGAAGAAAAAAGGACTTCTGTAAGGACTTGTGAAGTACCCCTTAACAACATATATTCTTTATATATGTGCCTTATTATCTTTATATTTTCAAATTTTATCCCACTTTCCCCATTTACCTTGTATGGCCAAGAGCAGTCTGCCCCATTTTGTACCAATTGATCTGACTACACCATATCAGTAATTGCTTTTGTTTAAAATAAAATTGTCTATTAGTTGAAAACGAACCTGGGGAGGCTTGTGTGAAGCAACATTAGAAGTCATATATCACCCTTCAAAGTTCTCCTTGAAAGCTTAAGGGGCTAACCCTCTAAGGATCCCAACATATAGATGAGAATGCAAGTTGGAGGAGCATCACAGAGAAGGTGCTTGCTATAATATGATCTGTGACTATGATTGGCCAACTCTTAATATGATGTTTTTTCCTATCCATATAGTTCTCCTTCCCTTCCTATTGAACCAAACCTATAGCTTCAGAGATTCTAGACAGATTATTCCCTCCCTTCTCCTTCTCAGGAAATGGGCTGGAGACACTATAGAAACACTGATCATGCAACATAATTCCCCTTTAGGGTGTGGGGGAAGAAGAGCCAGGAATTAGGGTTTTTGAATGGAGGAACTCCTTGGTAGGTGTTTCCTGGATTCCAACCTGATTCTAAGTATATCTATTTCATGGAAAATTTATATCTGTATCACAGAGAAGCTCATTTTCATGTCTCTCTTTCATGGAAGTGCTTTAGTCTTTGTTGACCTGGAATGGATGAGTTTACTCTGGGGCAGGTGATCATAAAGGTATCAAATTAGCAAAGGGCTATGGTCTAGTTCGGAAAAAAAATGTCCGGTAGAAAGAAGAGGAGATGAATTGATGTATTCCATCCTATTTTTTAAACCCTTTCTTTCTTAGCAACAACTCTAAGATGGAAAGGTAAGGGCATAGTCAAATGGGGTTGTGACTTGCCCATTGTCACATAGCTAGGAAGTATCTGAAGTCAGATTAAAACCCAAGGTCCTCCTGACTCCAGGCCTGGCACTGTGCTATCTAGCTGCATAGCTTCATCCTTTTAAAAAAATGTACACCTGGGAATTAAGGAAATACTAGCTATCCTTTTTTAAAAAACTCACACAGCCTTTAATCGTAATATAAAGTTCCACATGACTGTAGAAACAAAATAAGTTAATGTTATTGAGAGGTTGGCTCATATCAGTACTTATGCAACTCATTTCTTTGCAAACCATTAGGACTGCCCCAAAGTGAAATGGGCTGTCTTAGTCGGTAATGAGTTCCCTGTCAACAGAATTCACATCAGATATTGTGGCATTTTCAGATTTTAGAGCTGTAAATAATCCTAGAAGTTAACTTGTCAAATTTCTTACAAGAGAAAATTTTTGAAGGAAAATTCTCCTCATTTATAATTTGAATTAAAGGATTTCTGAGATTTTTTCTGCCTCTAATTTTCTGTGTTTGAATTATTTGCAGGCTGAAATATGATAGAGTTGAAGCAATATTTAGATGGCTAAATCAAATATTTAATTTGTTCCAACCCTTCATTTCTCTTATCCCACAAAAACCTGACTTATCCCATGCTTCCATTTTCTTTTTGTATCTGTCTCTTTATATCTCCCCTTCTATCTTTTCCTCTCTCTATTCTGCACATGCACACACACACACATGCACTTTCATGCATAGATAGACTCAAAAGTAAAATCAGAGGCTGAATCTAAGAAGATTTATTAAGTATTCAGAAACTGATAATAACAAAGGACTTTGTGGTAGACTGTTCTTTTCAGGAGCGAATTTACAAGTTTGTCTTTATATCCATTAGCAAGTCTGGTTATAAAACCTTGTAACTTGATAGAATCTGAAGACATATGATTTTCACTTCATTTATTGGTTCTCATTTCCTAACTCAACTTGCTTGGAGAAGACAATGCTAACATACAACCCAGACCCCTGAGTAGCAAACTCCCAACTCCACAGCTCAGCAGTTTGAAATTGATTAAAGTATCCAGAAGTTTGGCTTCCATCCTAAATAATTACAGAGGGTGTTAGGTTCCAGAATCCTTGTGAATTATTCAAGACAATAGGTGAAGTCACCTCTTGATCCCCTGACACTCCTCCTCGATTTCCATTTAATTCATCTAAGCCTGCAAGAAGCCCTGGAAAGGAGAGATCCAGTTCTAAGAAAGGGCACTGAAGGATCTCAGGATCTCTACAGATAATAGTTCCCCTTTCTCTAGGGCCTCCATACCTGAAGCTTAGGGCACAGTGGCTCTGAAAGTTGAAGCCACATGCAAGTATCAGCCCCTTGCTTAAGAACAATACTTCCAATCTTTCATGATTGTTAGAACCATTATGAGATAGAGCATCTGATTCAAGGTTCACAGTGCTACTCAAGAGCATCAGGAAATAGCTAAATGGTTGGCATGTGTGGGGCTTTGCAGACTAAGGTAGAAAGAGAGAGAAAAAATGGAGGCAATGAGTCACCATAGAAGAGTTCAGAGTCTAAGGCCTTGAATCTCAGCTGCTTGTTTCAAAACTGACCTGGCATCTCAGTGAGAGTGGATAAGTGAAGAAACTTAGAGGCTTTGGCCCATTTGTCAGCATGGGTATTGAGGTACACTCAGGAAACTAAAGCTAATGACTCCCACAGCACAGTCATGAGCAAGAATGGAAGTGCTGAAGTGGACAGCATCTGTCTCCATCTAATTCTTTTTCCTGCCTCTTCATCTCTAGCTCCTGACACTTGCCTATCTTTAAGATTTGGCTTGATATAGTGAGAGTGAATCTTCTTTACTTTTTCACATCACTGAATTGGGTCAGGCTTTCCCCCACCATAGTGTTTTACCCACTCAGATTTTATAGTTGCTTCCCAAAACCTCTAATGGATGGGCAGAGGGAGTGGACATGGGGTAGACACTTCAAGCTTTAAGGGGTGGGGAAAGTACATTTTGTAAAGAATGGGCTTTTCTATTGACCCTTGGAAACTGTCTATGTATCTTAGGAAGTTATATAGTCTATGATTACTTGTAGAGTTGTATCCTGAATCTGGTGTTGCCTTTCTCCCTTGGGGAGATAATGGGTAGAAGGATTGTGAATTCATTCTAGTGAGTTGGGAAACCCAAGGGAAATCTTTTGAATCTAAGCATTCCCAATAATGTGAAGAGCTAAATGATTAGCAGCTTATTGATTTGTTGTGCTTTTGTGTCTGAGAAGTGTAAGAGAAGGGGGATGGACTGTCACTTGTGGCTAGGAACAAGAATGAGTCTCCCTGGAAAGTTTAAATTGAGGGGAAGCAGAGAACATGAAGCCATTCTGAATCGGGAACAAATGTAGTTAAATAAATCATTATATATCCTCCACTAAAACTCTGCTCTAGTGCCTCCTTTTGGTGTGGAGGTGAGTCTGTGCTCTCAGAGCATATGCCAACAGAGTTCTGCGAGGGTTCAAGCCCTTCTATTTATAATATAAGCTAAGTGTGCAGAGGCTCAGCTACATGAGGTTGGCCATCAAGTGATGAATTATTTCAGCTATAGCAACTTATGATGACCATTTAATGAGATATGGAGAAATGTGCTCTGTGACAGTAAAGAAAGTATCTATGAATCGTAGATGATAGAATCATTCATATTAAAGGTTTAAACTGAAAGGGATCGTAGAGATTATCTGTTCAAATCATTTAGAAGTAAGGAAACTGTGGTCAGAAAGCTTAAGCATCTTTTTAAAACCCATCTTCTTAGAATTAACACTAAGTATTGGTTCTAAGGCAGAAGAGTGTTTGTAAGGGGCAGGCAATGGGGTTTTGCCCAGGTTCACATCGTTAGGAAGTATTGAGGCCATATTTTATCCCAGGACCTCTAGTCTTGAAACCTGACACTCTATCCACTTAGCTGCCCCTAGATAGATTTAATTGTCTTGTCCAAGGACACAGAAATAATAAGAAAAAGAGCTGAGGTAAATTTACGTCCTTTTGATTCCAAATGCACCATAGTGGCATACAGGAAAAAATCAGATTTTGGGTTTGACCCCTGCTCTAGATGCTGACTAAGGTATAATCCTAGCCAAGGCATTTAACCTTTTTCAATCTCAGTTTCCTTATCTATAAAATGGAGTCATTAAAGCAAATCCTCCCTTTACAAGGTTGTGAAGAAAATACTTTGTATACCTTTAAGTGCCATATAAATGTGAGTTATCCTTATTAAAGTTCAAGCTTGATTATATATGTTAGATAAGATAGAAAACTTGGAAACTATCCCAACTGTAGCAGGGAGCTTCCTTTTATCTGGACAATTAATCCTATTCCTGACATTCTGTATATTACTCTTTTCCATTGTGAATAAATGCCACTATTAGCTCACCTGTAGCCTGGGGCCTCTAATAGTAGAATTATAAAGATAAGACTAAATTTTAAGAAAAGTTGAAGGTTGTCTTTAAGGTGCTAGCATGGGCACACACTAGGAACTCTGAAGAGAGGGTTCTGGAATGCAGGAGCTGAGGAAGAAGAGTTTGGAAGGTACAAAGGATACTCCCTGTCCAATCTAGGAGAGGAAGAGCTACTTCTGTAAGCTTTCCTACCTCAAGCCTTTGGTGGCTGAAGGGAAACCTTCAAACCATTTTCTCGAAGTTCCTGTTTATCTGATTAACATCCTGGAGAAGAATGAGTTATCCTTGCTGTGTGTGTCAACTTGCCTGGTGATTTTTCCTTGAAATCTTGACTCTTGGGCTCTGAGGATTTTCCTCCAGGATTCAGACCCAGCTGGGTGGACTTGGTCAAACTGGGTCCACTCAGCACAATTTGGAGACAACTTTGGGAGCAATAACTGAATCAGAGTCTGAGGATTATAGTCAGGTAGATACAGATTTGGGGGAATTTTAGTCAGAAAATAGGGAGCTGATAGGGAGCCTGAAGATGAGAAGTGTTCATCTTCTGATGAACTTAGTTTTGGTGAGTGTGAATTAAGAGAATTAGAGCTAGGGAAACCCTTTTTCCTAATCCTCATTTCCTAACCTTGATCTACAATAAAATAGATACTGTTTCTCCTTATAACATCATCTCTAGGGTTTTGTGTGCTACTGGTGCACTATTGCTCCCAAAGTTGTCTCCAAATTGTGCTAAGAGTGAACCCAAGATAGCTGAGTCCACCCAGCTGGGTCTGAACCCTGGAAGAAAATCCTCAGAGCCCAAGAGTCAAGATTTCATGGTAAAATCGCCAGGCATGATGACACACATAGCAGGGATAACTCATTCTTCTCCAGAATGTTAACCAGCTAAAAAGAAACCTCAGGAAAATGGTTTAAAGGTTTCCCTTCTCCACCAAAGGCTTGAGGTAGGAAAGCTCACAGAAGCAGTTCTTCCTCTCCTAGCTTGGATAGGAAGTGTCCGTTGTACCTTTCTCTGCCCCCTGCATTCCAGAATCCTCTCTCCAGAGTTCCCAGCATGGTAGCACCTTAAAGACTTTTCTTAAAACTTACTCTTTTCTCTATAATTCTACTATTTCAGGCCCCATAATAAAGGCAGAAGAGAAAGAGGGAGTGGGTATTACCCGGACATAGGGCACCCAAGGACAGTGGGAAAGAATGTGTAGATCAAGGTATCACAAATTTCTGAACTGAGGGAATCTCATTGGTTCAGAAGAGCAAGAGAGGAAAAAATGTGACTTAGAGATTAGCCAGGTTTGTGTTAAATTAGAGTGAAATCTCAGTCCTCCAACTTCTCTTCTGATTGAATTTTATGAAATCGAACCCTCAGGAAGCAGAGCTTCTAGTCTAAGCCAAGTCTCAAGGGTATTTTTGTTGTTTTTTTTTTTTTTTTGCATCTCACCGATAATAAATACTTCCATCTTGGGCAGTGGCAGCAGAGCCAGTCAAAATGACTGACAGGAGAGGAAAGGGACAAAAGGCTTGGAGGTTCATATTTAGAGATGATAGAAGCTTTCCAGGGAGGAAGAGAAAGGGAACACAGGTAGAAACATTCTACAACTGGAAAAACACTGCTCTAAAACAAGATAATTATGTAGTCCTGTTCAATCTGTCACCATAGTATGATGAAAAGGATTCTAACAAGGTTTTACTGCAATTCTGTGAGAGAACATTATAGGAAAAGGGTAAATGGAAAACTATCGGCTGCCTAGTTTGCACTAACTATTTCATTGAGAAGGTAGTTCTAACATACAGTACAATCATAAATACATAAATAAGCACGTTAGCTTTATGAATAGCTTTTAAGGATTCTTCAGACATATCAGTTGTTCATGAATATGTTACATGTCCCCTATTATACTATCATTTTTATGAGGGGAAAGACACTGCCATTTTTACTTCAGTATCCTCTGGAGGAACTTGACTCAGTGTATGTTAGTTGAGCACTTATTTTATCTATCACACATAGTAGGTGGCCAATAGATGTTTATTAAGTGTACTTAATCAAATGTTAAATGAGATTCCAGAGACAAGTGCTTTTTTTTTGTTTAAACCTTTGTACTTCTGTGTATTGTCTCATAGGTGGAAGATTGGTAAGGGTGGGTAATGAGGGTCAAGTGACTTGCCCAGGGTCACACAGCTAGGAAGTGTCTGAGGCCAGATTTGAACCTAGGACCTCCCAGTCTCTAGGCCTGACTCTCAATCCACTGAGCTACCCAGCTGCCCCCTTAAGTGCTTTTTTTATGTATTGTTATTGAAAAAAATAATGTGAATAGTTGGTGTTATCCACTACAGGAAGCTGGGTTAGATACTTAATGGGCTGTCTATAAGTATCTCAGTTCCCTATGATGAAGGAAAGGCAAAGTAAACCTTACTTCACCAGGCCAGCACATAAAAGTCATGGAAAAAGATTTGTAGAAAACTAACTTTGTTTATTTAGAAATCAAGGGTAAACTATAAGGATTGAAACACAAGGATACCCTGACTCTAATTGCTATACTTTCCCCAGTGTTATAAGAAAGAGAGGGTTATGGTAAGAGATGATGGTCTGCAGAGGACAGATGCGTGGGGAAAGATTCTGGAATGCTGGAGAAGAGAGGTTGAGCTGGAACTCAGCAGCTGTTAGTCTCTCTCTCTGGGGGTTTGCTGACTGCAAGCATCTGGTAGGAATGGTTACCAAATATCCTGGTGGAGTTCCTATACCTGTCCTGTCTCCTGAAACCTGTTTCCCTTGGATGAAGATCTTTGAACCTGAAGCTAACCTGAACCAACATCCAGCCATCTGCAGCTGTTAGTAAGCAGAGGTCTGAGTCCATCTGGACTTGAGACCTTTCCCTTGGGTCCCTGTTTAATCTGCCACAGACCAATACCTCTAATAACAATCAAGAGAGGTTTGTTTAGTGTAGGGTAGCTAGATTTTAGGGTTTGGGGTTTAAGTGAAAGAGAAGAGGAAGATTAGAGTAGTCCAACAATTTCTCTGAAGACCTTTTGTGAGAAGGTCTAGTTCCTGGGGTATTAGCTAGTAAATAGTGGTAGAAATTCCCTTTTCCCTCCAAACCTCTTTTAGAGAATAAATTACAACTTCCAGTGACTTCTGCCTGATCTGTGACTGATTGGTCTGTGTGCTGGATCCTTAGACCAGGCTCTGACCTGGTCAGAGTTAACTGCTGGCCTTCAATCCACAGTGTAAATCATTTGTTACTGGCCCAAAGTAATTCATCTAATCCCATCTCCAAAAATACCCTATTACACCAGCCAATCTAAGTCCCTCTCACGAGGAATTCTTCTGATCTTCAGGCTACATTATTTCCTTCCTGACTCTAACTAATTTCCCACCAAACCTTTTCCAAGCTACCTGACTATAATCCTCAGTTGTTGGTTTAATTAGTTATCTTAGAATTTGTCTCCAAAGTTACTCAGAATGAACCCAAGATGACTGAGTTCACTCAAAGCTGAATATGGCTCTGAGGTAACCCTCAGAGCTCACCAAGCAAGAACTACAGGTAAAACTTCTTCTTAGGCAGTGTTGGTAAACCAGTAGGTATAGCTAGACCTTGTGGACAATGTTCTCTTCAGTGAAACAGCAACCTCCAAAGGCTGTTTACAGGTTTCTTCTCCCACAACAGGTTGAGGTAGGAAAACTCAGGAAAGCAGCCTTCCTTTCCCAGCTAAGGAGAGGAAGTGACATTTGCTCACTCAACCAGCTTCCTCCAGCTTCCTGTACATTCCAAGATCCTTTCAGAATTCTTGGATTCTTGGAATGAGTTCATGCTAGTAACTCTGGAGACAGCATCCACTATCCTTATCAAAGTTTATCTTTCTATAATTCTACCTTAATATTACATACACATAATTACATATCTAGAGTCATGGAATTTTAGAATTGAAAAGGGCTTTTAAAAAATCTTTATCCTTTGTTTTAATATCAATTCTAGAATAGAAGAGTGGCAAAGGCGAGGCATTTGGGTTTAAGTGATTTGACCAGGATCACATAGCCAGGAAAGGTATAAGGTCAGATTTGAACCCAGGACCTCCAAACTTCAGTCCTGGCTCTCTCCATGATGCTACCTAGCTGCCCTGAAAGAAACTTCTTAGTCACTTGCTTTATTTTAAAGATGAGGAAATAAAGGCTTAGAGAAGTAGAGTAACATCTAGTTTTCCCATAGTCAATATTAGGGCTATATCTATTCCAGTGCCTTATTTGAGATATTTTGGTGACTTTTTTCATAATTAATTTTTTTTCTGATTAATTAGCATTTATTTTCTCATCTTACACTGCCCAACCCCAAAACTGAAAAATAAAACAATGCACATGTAAAATCTGTTATATCAGATTGCTTACCATCTCTGGGAGGGGTGAGAAGAAATGAGGGAGTGTGGAAAGGAAAGGAAAATTTTGGAATGCAATTTAATTTAAATGAATGCTAACAATTGTTTTTACATATAATTAGTGGAAAATAAAATGTTTTTAGACAAAACAAAATTCCACATTGGCCATGTCCAAAAATGTATGTCTCATTCTGCATTTTAAGCCCTCTCCAGGCTTCTGGAATCATGGTTTGTTGTTACATCAATCCAGGTTCTAAAGATTTTTTTAAGTTGTTTTTCTTTATAATGTTGTCAATGTATAAATTGTTCTAATTCTGCTGACTTGATCTACATCAATTCATAAATGTCACTTTCCTCTGAAACTGTCCATTTCATCATTCCTTATGGCACTATAACATTCTATTACACTCGTATACTGCAATTTGTTTAGCCATTCCTCAATAAATGGGCATCCCCTTAGTTTTCAGGTTTGGTTTTGGTATTTTTGCTACTATGAAAAGAGCTGTTATGAATACTTTTGTATCAATTGCTCCTTTTCTTTAGTTTTCAGGATTTTTTGTTACTATAAAAAGAGATAATATAAATATTTTGATAGATATTGGGTTTTTCCTCTTTCTTTGATGTCCCTGAGGTACATGCCAATGAGTCATATCAAAGGGGAAACAGTTTAGTAACTGTTAGGACATAGTTTCAAATTGCTTTTCAGAATAGCTGAACCAATTCACTCCTCCACCAATAATGCATTCGTATGCCTGCCTTTAAATGATACTTCAATTCTGTTATAGTTTATTTGTTGAATTCTCAATAATATTTTGAGGTTTGTATAGTATATATTTGTCATGTTCATTATAAAGAATAATAAACAGTCAGTATATGATTCTAGCCACTTGATGGTGTTTTTCTAAATATCTAGTAAATGCTAAATTTTTACAACCAACAAATCATGATATATTGCCATTTCTGCCATCTTATTACATAATCAACAGCAGCCAATAAATCTAGACTCCTTTTGTTGATATCTGGTGAATGACCTGATCCTGAATTACTACCATACATCCTTCCATTTCTACAGACAATCTACATGACTCAGACTCATTGCTTCTTTGTTGACTTATCATGAGTTGAGTTCATGTGGATATTGCCCATGAAGTGCCTTTTGATTCCATTCTTGGATCTTGGCCATTTCATCATGTCCTCCTAGAGATAAAGCACTTTCAATTGTATTTGATAAATCCATTGGTAGGTACCTGTTGTCAGCCTTAGAATTTATTGCTTCATGAAGATTTTTACATATATAACCTCAGCTTTCCCTTTATGCTCAATGTTGTTAGCTGGAGAAGACCAAGGTGTCTGTAATTATTGCCTTTATCTATTGGTTAAGTTTGACCTTTGGATTTAAGTTCAAAGCCTTTAGGCTCTATTTTTTCATTAATGCACATTAAGAATTTTACACTTAATGAGTTCAAATGACAGTTTGATAACAAAAGAAAGTTTCTATAAGATGAATTAGCTTTAAGCATTTTTTCCAGTGGTGCTATATAAATTGGTGTCATCTACATGCATCAAGTGATTGATGTGATGTCTTAGTATAATTCTCTCTTTGACTTTAAAGTCACATACTCAGTCCTATTTAGAAATTATAATAATGAATTAAAGACTAGGCTTAAACTTAAAGCATAGTAGGCTTAAATCAATTGTCCTTAGTATTATTGTATTGGTGACATATTTTAAGTAAAGAACTCATTATTGTCCACACATTCAACAATGAAGTTTAAATGGTTGGCAATTCATCTCTAAATAGGACTTCAGTGTCCAATACCTTATCTTGTCAGGAAAACTTCAGAATCTTCCTGAGACAATTCGAATGGAAATGGTTCTGTTTTCTGGCATGCTGCTGATGGATTGTTTGGGTTTTACAAGCATAAAGCAGTGTAATCAGCAAAATGGGTCTGTAGACCATCAGTTTGGTATGTAACCTGTTACTTCTCTTTCTTTCAGAGTCTCCCAAAGACTATGCTACTTCTGGCTGGCCATGTAGTTCAAATACCAAACACATGATTATCCAAAAGACTATTTTATAGCAAATTTGCACAAAATGAGCACTCACAAGATGATCAAAAGAAGTAATATAAGGACACTCTCAAAGTATCTCTGAAGAACCTTATTACTGACTGTGAACTATGAGATGTTCTGGCACAGGACTGTCCAACATGGTGCATCCACATCAAAGAATGCCTGTATTGTGTGGCAAAGCAGAATCATAGAAGCACAAAGGAAATATGAGTGGCACAAAACCAAGGCCACTTCCACTCTAAATGTTCCAAGAGACCACTTGGGCCCAATATATGGTAGTGCCTTGCAAATTCATGTTGATCTGATCAGACATTGTGATGTCATTGGTCTTCTTCAAAAATGAAGTACAAAAAGCATCATCTTTCACTGTCTTTTTAGGGTACTTCCCTAACCCTACAAGAGCCATATCCACACGTAGAAACACATCTTGTGAACAAACTGATGGAGTCTACATATTCTTCTCACCCATTACAATAGTGCTGACTTTCACCCAGAAAAGAAAATAGTCAAGCTCTTTTCATTTGCCACCATATTTGTACTACTAATAATAATTTTATGCAGACCTGCTTCCTAGATTTTTAGAGAAGCTAATTTCAATCATCTCCCTTGATAAAACCTATAATATTCATTATATTAATGGTTTGGAATATTTCTGCTTTTCATTTGACCCAGCTTGCATTTTCAGGGAATTTCTTTTCTGTGGGAAAAACAAACTTTTTTTCAGAATTTTTCTAAATTTTTTTTTAGGTATTGCCTCTGCTTTTATGTCTTTGCTTTTCAAGCCCATAGAGCAGTAATGGGCAAACTTTTTAAAGAGGAGCCAAAGGAAAGGAAATGCTCATCTGTCAGTCTGTTTCTAAGGCAACTCTTTCAAAGTTTCAATGTATTGTAGCCTACTCATTGTATTCGTCAGATTAGGAATAATGTCAAAAGCCAAATAGAACATTTCAGGGGGCCGCATCTGGCCCATGGGCCATAGTTTGCCCATCATTGCCCTAGAGTATAATGTTTTATTAATATTGAATTGGGTTTTTTTCTGCACTTGTTCTTCTTTGGTTCCCTGAATTGTCTTAACCTTTTGGATTTTACTTTCGATTTTGAATAAGATAGCAAAGTTAGCAAGACTTTGTATTGTATTTTTGTTTTCTAGATTCATGTCCACACATTTGTTTTCTATTACCTTTAATTAGGAGATAGGGTATTCTAGAGTTCTAATTAGTATACTGGCTACATATTATAATCTTTCAATTCTTTCATGGTTGTAAAGATGGGATTTGTACAAGGGGGATGGGGCAAAAGGAGCTAGAGAAAGCAGTTGCTGACAGTTGCTGACAGTTGAGACCAGCAGAGGCTTCTAGGAAGTTTCTCTAAGAGAGAGGAGAGGAGCCGTCATCCAGCAGAGGACTGGGAGAAGAAAGGAGGAGGATGTCCCAGCTGGGATCCAGTCCTGAGGATCTTTCTTTGGAAATTGAAACCCTGATTCCCTGGTCAAAGCCATTCCATCGCATCTCACCCATCAAGACTTCAACCATAGAGTCAGCTAAGTTTTTGGACTCCATTTTGGGGGAAATCTCTTAGTTTCCTTCTCCCATTACCCAACCTTGCTGAGAGACCCCCTTTCAGTCAAAACTTACAATTATAGAAAAGGATAAAAACAGAAGAAGGCGGGGTGGGGGGGAGAAGCTTAGGAGTGGGAACCCCAAAGGTTCCCTCCTAAGTGACAGAACCCATAGAAATAGGGAAGAGGGCACCCCAAAATTCCTGTGCCCTTCACCCCTTTCCCCAATTCCTGAATTGTGAATAATAAAAGCCATTCATCAGTCAGATAGCATTCCAGAGTACCTGAGAGTCAATAAGGGAGAGGGGAACCACAGCTTGGTCTGGCTGCCTCCATCTTGAAGCCAGACCACCTGCTGTGAATTTAACTGATTGGGGGAGGTTTTGTGAACCGCGTCCTTATTCAGAATCGAATTGGGGTACTACATACCTCCTTTTATAGGAAAGCCTCACCTCCAACTCCTCTGGGGCAGCACAACCATCCAAGTCACCCAATTTCAAGGTGACACCCCCTTAAAGTTTCCCAGAGTATATTTGGCCCCAGGGGAGAGCTGGAAGAGACTCACCACATAGACTCTCTCTATCTCCCATCTATCAAACATTGGTTACTGGCTCTTTTAATTGTTACATGGTTTTATTATCCTCATATCCTTAAAATTATTCCTAAAGAGCATCATCTTCCCTCTTGTTGCTCTTACCATGACAAAATCCACAGCATGTCCAGTTATGCAGATCTAACAATTTTACACTCAGTTAAATATTAAAATGTGACTTTATTCTCATGGTAGTTATGAGTTTTTAATTATTCTAGTTTGACCTCTTATTTGGATTAATACCATCAAACTCAAAAAGGGCTCTTTGAAATTCCATTCTAAGTATTCCTACCTCCTTTTTTTAAATTATTCAGGACATTGACATTACTTTTCCCATCCATTTCATTATTGGGGAACCTTTATATTGTTTTCCTAACTGTTTTTTTCAAGTGCCAAGTATATAGTAAGTGCTTTTGAAATGCTTCATTGATTCATTCTAGATTTTGTATTAAGTAAAGCTTTTTAATTCTTTCAGCTTCTTCATCTCTACCCTCTTGAGACTAAAGTAACTTCTCAGTGTCCACTCTTATTTAAACTTATCTAGACTCATGAATGGAGTTATTTCTTATGGTTGTCTTGCATTTCTCTGGAATACATTGTTAAGTAATTTAAGAGCTAAGGATCATGTTAACAACAAGCAGTATAATCTTACCTTACCAATGGTATTCTGCCATATAACAATTTGTTCCCTCCCCCCACCCACAAAAAAATAGTTTGACTTAATAGACTTGGAAGTTTAATCTGCATTATTCATATTTTCTAATATTTTCTTAAGTCTCAAGAATCCACAAAACAATGCATCAAGGCCCAATTTGTTGCACTGATCAAATTCTGACGTATAAATGCTTATGCTGATAATATATTAGCTGGTTCTTATGAGTCAGTTTGACAGTGACTCCAGGATCTTCTTACTTATAATGGCAATCTTTTGTTTTAAATTTTGTTCTGCTATAATACTGCAACATATTAAAAAGCATTCATGTGTTCAGTCCATTTTATGATCTCTCATAGTTTTCCCACTTTAGTGATTAGTACCATTCAAACTGAAGCATTTCCATGTTGATATTTTTCTCATTTGACCTCCTATAGGACAATGGGATTTCTGATTTGGTGTGTCTTGTCTTTCTGTGGTACCATAGCACAACGAGACATCTTTTGCTTTGCAGTTTTCCCTCTCAAGCTAATTATCATGATGATTCTGAATAGGGCTAGCCTTCATCCTTATGCTACCTTGTCTATTTTTTATAATCACAGGAGTAGTTACATCATGCTGTCCTGTGTGCTGACTGAATCAGGGGCATCACCATGACCCAATTGAATAGCATGAAAGAGTTCCTGGAAGGTCTTCAAAAATACCACAGAAATCTCAGAGCATACAAAGTCCTGTTCTGCATCATCCTTATTTGTGATAGCTTACTTTGTTATTGCCCTTATCTCACAACATAGACAGCAATGAATTGGGCTTAAGAGAGTTATTATTTTTTTTGTTTGTTTTTGTTTCTAAGGTAGTGATTATACCTGTGGATTTCAGTTTACCTATATTTAATATGAATGAGTTGGACTAAATTTCCAACTCTAAATCTATAATCCTATGATCATATATGTTTCTTCTGACTGATATCACCTACATGGTTTTACGCCATCTCCATTAAATGTTCTCTCTATGATTAATCTAAAGTAATATAAGTATATGTCTACAACTAAATTTATTGTTCCTTTATAGATACCAATATCAATCCAAATAAGGTCATAATAGAAGCACTAAGGCTGATTAAATTAATCACTAACCTACTTCTTGTTTGGGGGTCTCTGGCCTTACAATGATTTTCAACTTTCTTCTAATGTTGGAATGAACTGACTAGAAAGAATTTTGAGTTAGTATTATCTATGAATGAGGATATTTATTAAGGACTTATTGTGTGTCAAACACTATAATAATTTCTGGGGTTACAAATGTACAGACAAACTATCCTCACCCTCAAGGATCTTATGTTATAATAATGATAATGCTTCTAAGGAAGTAGTGGTCAGAGAGGGTTGTTTTGGTTGAGTAAATCATGAGGATGATGAATGGAGCTACAGGAGAGTGGAATAACATACTTTTTTTTTCCAGTGGCAATGGCAGTATTGATTTAGGAGGTGGGAGGATATGGATACAATTACATTGTGGAAGGATAGCTAGGAAAGTCTAGAAGTCTAAAGAATTCATTGACAGGCAGGATAGATAGAAAAAATGGCCAGACTGAAATGTAAATCAAGGCTGGTAATAACGAGATACTCGTGGCCATGTGATATTCTCCCCAGGCAGGATTATATCTCCAGGGCAGGCGTTCCAGAGCTCTCTATCCTGATTTATAGAAAAGACCACAGCTAGAGCATCCCAGAGAAGTGAACATTCTTTCTATTTTTAAAGACTTGTTAAAGAAGATTCCATAACTTCTCTCTGAGTGACTTATTCCATCACATATAAACTTTTCCTGTTTTCCTTGTACTCACTTAAATCCATCTCACTGCAAATTAAACTAATACATTACTCCTACAATTCTTCTTCACTACATTGTCCAGGTCATGCTATCCACTCAGATTGGCAACTCATTTAGCCAGCCCGTCAATACGTGTATTTTTGATTGGTACTATAAATGGCTAAAGAACTAGATCTAGAAATGAATCAGAGGAGGAGGTCTAGCAGAATCATGGCATTTTCTTTTCCATTCAACAGTTATTTATTGAATGCCTACTATTGTACTACTTTCTGTGGATAAAAAGCAAAAATAAAGATCCCTGAACTCAAAGGGCTATAAAGGAGGGATCATGGTGCTTTCTTTTCTTTTTTAATTGTTTTTGTGTTTAATCTTTATTTTATTTTACTAACAATTTTCCACATAAGTTTTCTGAAGTTATATGATTCATATATGTTGTCTCCTTCCTTTTTTCCCTCCCCCTCCCCACTCCTGGAGCTCACAAGCAATTCGATCTGGGTCATACATGTATTGTCACATAAAACATATTTCTGTATTATTCATTTTTGTAAGTGAATAATTTTATAGAACCGAAATTGTAAAACATGCATCCAAATAAACAAGTAATAAATCATATGTTTTCATCTGCATTTCTACTCCAATAGTCCTTTCTCTGGATGTAGAAAGCATTCTTTTTCATAAGTCTTCAGAAATGTCCTGTCACTGTATGTCAGAATATCAGTATGTCATAAATGTCACTGTATTGCTGTTAGCAGCAGTCTATTGTATTTGATTGTTCCACAGTATTTCAGTTACCATGCATAATGTCTTCCTGGTTCTGCTTATTTCATTCTGCATCAGTTCACATAGGTCTTTCCAGTTCTTTCTGAAACCATCCTATTCATCATTCCTTATAGCACAATAGTATTCCATGACCATCATATACCACATTTTGTTCAGATATTCCCCAAATAAAGGACATCCTTTAGTTTCCAATTCTTTGCAACCACAAAAAGCACAGCTATACATATTTTTGTACAAACAGGTCCTTCCCACTTTTTTTTTTTCTCTTTAGTTTACAGACCTAGTACTGGTATTAATGGATCAAAAGGTATACGTTCTTTTATAGCTCTTTGGGCATAATTTCAAATTGCCCTCCAGAATGGTTGAATCAATTCACTGCTCCACCAGCAATGCTTTAGTATCCCAATTTTGCCACATTCCCTCCAACATTTATTATTTTCCTTTACTATCATACTGGTCAATCTGATAGGTAAAAGGCAGTATTGTTTCAATTTGTATATCTCTAATCAAGAGAGATTTAGAACATTTTTTCATATAATTATTGATAGCTTTGATTTCTTCATCTGAAATCTGCCTATTCATATCCTTTGACCATATATCAATTGGCGAATGACTTGGATTCTTATAAGTTTGATTTAGTTCCTTATATATTTGAGAAATGAGATCTTTATCGGAGAAATTTGTTATAAATTTTTTCCAGGTTTGTCGTTTCCCTTCTAATTTTGTTGCTTTGGTTTTGTTTGTACAAAATCTTTTTAATTTAATATAATCAAATTTATTCATTTTACATTTTATAATGTTCTCTATCTCTTGTTTGATCATAAATTCTTCCCTTATCCATGGATCTGTCAGGTAAACTATTCTACATTCCCATTATTTATTTATAATGTCACCCTTTATATTTAAATCATATAATTTTACTTTATATTGGTAAAGTCTATAAGATATTGATCTAAACCTAATTTTTGCCATACTGTTTCCAATTTTCCTAGCACTTTTTGTCATAGTGAGTTCTTATTCCAAAAGCTCAGATCTGTGTTTATCAAACCCTAGATTGCAGAGATCATTTACCCCTCATGTATTCCATTGATTCACCCTTTCATTTCTTAGCCAGTACCAGATTGTTTTGATGATTACTGCTTTGTAGCACAGTTAAAATCTGATATTGCTAGGTTATCATCCTTCATCTTTTCTTTCCTTTAGTTCTCTTGATATTCTTTACCTTTTGTTCTTCCAGATAAATTTTTTATTATTTTTCTAGTCCTACAAAATAGTTTTTTGGTAGTTTGATAGGTATGGCACTGAATAAGTAAACTAATTTGGGTAGGATTGTCATTTTTATTATATTATCTTGTCCTGCCCATGAGAAATTAATGTTTTTCCAATTATTTCCAATTACTACAATTATTCTAATTGTAACTGGTTGAAAAGTGTTTTGTAATTGTTTCCATATAATTCTTGTGTTTGTCATGGTGAATAACTAAATATTTTATATTGCCTAGAGTGATTTTAAATGGAATTTCTCTTTCTAACTCTTGCTGCTGATTTTTGTTAGAAATATACAAAAATGCTGATGATTTATGTGGGTTTATTTTGTACCCTGAAACGTTGCTAAAAGTAGTAATTATTTCAACTATTTTTTGTTGATTTTCTAAGATTCTCTAAGTATACCATCATATCATTCGCAAAGAGTGACAGTTTCATTTTCTTATTGCCTACTTTAATTCCTTCAATTTCTTTTTCTTTTCTAATTGCTAAAGCTAGCATTTCTAGTACAATATTAAATAATAGTGGTGATAATGGGTATCCTTGCTTCACTCCTGACCTTATTTGGAATGCTTCTAACTTATACTATATATATGTTCTAAGGCAGAAGAGCAGTAAGGACTAGGCAATGAGGGTTAAGTGACTTGCTCAGGGTCACATAGCTAGAAAGTGTCTGAGGCCAGATTTGTACTCAGGACCTCCCATCTCTGGGCCTGGCTCTCAATCCACTGAGCCACCCAGCTGCCCCTATGACTTATTATTTTAAGGAAAGACCATTTCATTCCTATGATTAATAGTGTTTTCAGAAGAAATAGATGTTGTAGTTTATCAAAGGCTTTTTCTACATCTCTTGAGAAAATCATGCGATTTCTGTTAGTTTGATTATTGATATGGTAAGTTATGCTGATGGTTTTCTTAATATTAAACCAACCTTGCATTCCTGGTATAAATCCCACCTTGTCATAGTGAATAATCCTTTTGATATATTGCTTTGGTCTCTTTCCTAGTGTTTTATTTAAGATTTTTGCATTAATGTCCAAAAGGAAATTAGTCTGTAATATTCTTTCTGTGTTCTTGCTCTTCCTAGCTTAGGTATAAGCTCCATATTTGTGTCATAAAAAGAATTTGGTAATACTTATTTTTTGCCTATTTTGCCAAGTAGTTGATATAGTATTGGAATTAGTTGTTCTTTAAATGTTTCCTAAAATTCACCTGTGAATCCATCTGGCCCCAGGAATTTTTTTCCTGGGGAGTTCATTGATGGCTTGTTTAATTAGTTTTTCTGATATGAGATTATTTAAGTATTTTCTTTCCTCTTTCTAATCTAGGCAGTTTATATTTTTGTAACTATTTATCCAACATAGGTTGCCATATTTATTGTCATATAATTGGGCAAAATAGATCCTAATAATTGCCTTAATTTCCTCTTCATTAGACGTGAAATCGCCCTTTTCATTTTTGATACTGTTAATTTGATTCTCTTCTTTCTTTTTTAAATTAGATTAACCAATAATTTATCTATTTTATTTGTTTTTTTCTATAGAACTAGCTCCTAGTCTTATTTGTTAGTTCAATAGTTCTTTTACTTTCGATTTTATTAATTATTCTTTTGATTTTTAGGATTTCCAATTTAATCTTTAACTGGGGACTTTTAATTTGTTCTTTTTCTAGCTTTTTTAGTTGCATGTCCAAATCACTGATCTACTTTTTCTCTATTTTAATGATATGAGCACTCAGGAATATAAATTTCCCCTGAGTGTTGCTTTAGCCATATCCCATATATGTTGATATGTTGTCTCCTCATTTTCATTCTCTTCAGTGAAATCAGTAATTGTTTCTATGATTTGTTCTTTGACTCACCCATTTTTAAGAATTAGATCATTTAGTTGCCAATTAATTTTTAATTTGCCTCTCCATGAACCCTTATTGATTTTAATTTTATTGCATTATGATCTGAAAAAGTTGCATTTGTTATTTCTGCTTTTCTGCATTTGGTCATGAAATTTTTGTGTCCTAGTACATGGTTAATCTTAGTATATATACTAGGCACTGCTAAAAAGAAAATAAATTCCTCTTTATCTCTATACAATTGTCTCCAGATACCTATTAAATCTAACATTTCTAAAATTTCATTCATTTCCCTTAATTCTTTCCTATTTATTTTTTTTATTATATTTATCTAGTTCTGATAGGGGAAGGTTAAGGTCTTCTACCAGCAATGTTTTACTATCAATTTCTTCCATAGCTTCCTTTAGTTTCTCTTTTAAAAATCTGGATGCTATATCATTTGGTACAAATATGTTAAGTATGAATATTTCTTCATTATCTATACTATCTTTAATCAAGATATAATTACCTTCCTTATCTCTTTTAATCAGATCTATTTTTGCTTTAGCTTTGTCTGAGATCAAAAGTGCTATTCCTGTTTTTTTGGTCTCAGTTAAAGCCCAATAGATTCTGCTCCAGCTTCCTCCCTTTACTCTATGTGTGTCTACCTGCCTCAAATGTGTTTCTTATAAACAACATATGATAGGATTCTATTTTTTAATCCACTCTGCTATCCGCTTCCATTTTATGGGTGAGTTATTTATACTCACAGTTATGATTAGCATTTGTATATTTCCCTCTATCTTGATTTCCTCTTTTAATCCTGCCCTTCTCCTTTTACTCTTTCCCTCCACACCAGTGTTTTGTTTTTAGTCTCTCCCACTTCCCTTTCTCTTATATTACTCCCCTTCCCACAACCTCCTTTCTTATTCCCCTTCTACTTCTCTATAGGGCATGATAGGATTCTATAACCCAAGGAATCTGGCTGTTTTTCTCTCTCTGAGCCAATTCCACTGAGAGTAAGGTTTAAGTATTACCCATCACCACCCTCATCCTCCTCTATACTGTAGTAGTATTTCCCCCTACTTCATCCTACCATGCCTCTTTATGTGATGATCATAGTGCTTTCAAGGACAAGCTGCTCCTTCTGGGAAAGTCCTCATCTTAATTAAATGTATTTTATATTTTACATAAAATCATCACTTCTAGCAAGATGGCTCAGTAGATAGAAAGCCAGGTTTAGAGATGGGAGGTCCTGGGTTTAATTTTGACCTCAGACACTTCCTAGCTGTGTGACCCTGGGCAAGTCACTTAACCCCATTGTCTATCCTTTATTGATCTTTTGCCTTGGATTCTAAGATGGAAAGTAAAGGTTGGGGCTTTTTTTGTTTGTTTTAATAAAGAGTATACTAACTTTAAAGAAATAATAGAAAAACTATCTTGCTGGTTTACAGGTCACCTTCTGAAATCTTTCTTTTATGTATTTTTTTGGATTTCATTGATCTGATGACATATTTTATGATGCTTTTTGTTACTTCTCAGTCTTCCAACTCCAGCAAAAAAAAGAGTCCAGCTCAGTGACTCCATAGATTAAGAGTTGTGCTTGGAATCAGGAAAACCTGAGTCTGAATTCTGACTCAGATATTTATTAGCTGTATGACTCTGGGCAAGTTACTTAATCTCTCTGAAACTAAATTTCCTTCTATATTATTAATCAATCAATAAACATTTATTAGGGATTTACTATATGCCAGGCACTGGACAAATAAAAAGAGGCAAGAGATATATCCTGCCCTCAAGGGTTTATAATCTAATGGAAGGATTTACAATCTGATGAAAATGAGGATGATAATAGGACTTACTTCATTGGGTTGTTGTGAGGGTCAAATGAGATAATATTCATAAATAACTTTTCAAATCTTATAGCACCATATAAATATTATCCAATATTTTTCTTTGGGGCTCAGTTTGGTCATTATAATTTCACAGCACTTCAAACTATTTTTCTCACATTTACAATTAACCACCAGACCTCTCTCTACTACGCTGTTCCAACACCTCAAATTCAAAAATATCCAGATGTGAACTTATAATTTATCTTCTTTCTCCAAAAAAGATGTTCATATGCATAATAATTCCACTTTTATTGATATGACCAACATCTTTCCAGTTGCTAAAGCTCAAAACATCATTTTATAAACTTTCTTCACTAATCCCCCTACATTTAATCAGTTTCTAAGACAATCCTATTTCTGTAACAGCTCTTGAATTCATACCTTTTTTCCATTCCTGTTTCTACCACTCTCATTTAGGCCTGTATCATCTTTTGGTAAACTATTAAATATATATGTACATATACACACATACATATGCATATATAAACACATATACACACATTATATATAATATGTTTACAATAATATACCCTCCTGACTAGCCTTACTGCCTTGAGTCTCTCCTCTCTGAAATTCATCCTCAACAAAGCAGCAAAAATTATCTTACTAATGCACCACTATGACCTTGCCCTTTATGTGTTCAGAAACCTTCTATAGTAACTCATTGCCTTTATTTTGTTCACAAAAGCAGGGGCATAGCCCCTTGATGTGCTATAGAATAAGCCCAAGGGGACTGTGGACTGAATCAAAGAGATGTTTGGATCAACCAATTGGAGAATGAAAAGATACATTATATCTAATCCTTCCTACTATTTTCAAAATTTCCCCTCTGATGCAACTAGTTGACTCAGTAGATAAAAGAGCTAAATCTGGAAACAGGAAGCACTGGGTTCACATAGGATCTCAGATACTTCCTAGCTATAGGACCCTGGCCAAGTAACCTAACTCCAATTTCCTAGCCATTATCACTCTTCTGTCTTGGAACCAAGATTTAGTATTGATTTTAAGACAGAAGGTTAGGGTTATTTAAAAAAAAAAATCAAATCTCCCTCTCCATCCCCTCCCACTATTGACCTCCTCTGTCTCCAGGCATGGACTTCTTCAGGAAGTTATCACCTAACTACCTTAGAGACCCATAGTGAGAGCAGCAAGCAAAGTTACTAACCTTTCCCCTCCAAGATCCCTTCCCACCATCACCACAATGGTAGACTCTATACTTCAGGGCAGTAGTCACCGAATAAGCTATGTCTTCACTTTTCATTTTTCAATGGGAAAGAGTGGCATAGGATAAACAGGTATGGCTGAATTGTGATTACATTATCTCTTCCTCCAAACCTAGCCCTCTTTCAAACTTCCCTATTTTTGTAAAGGGCACCACCATCCTTCTAATCATCCAGGTTTGCAATGTAGGCATTATCCCTGACAACTAAATCTACCTCTTTCCACACCTATAATCAATTCCCAAACCTTGTCATTTCTACTTCCATAACATCATTGGCATCTAATCCCTTCTCGCTGTATATACAGCCATCACTCAAATTCAGGTCCTCATAACTTCTCACCTAGACTATTGCAATGAAATCTTATTGGGTCTCCCTGTCTAATGCTTTTCCTCTTTTCAATCTATCCTCCACACAGTTCCCAGAGTGATTTTCCTAAAGCTTGAGTCTAACCATGTCACACCATAGTCCAGAAACTCTAGTGTCTCCCTATTAACTTTAGAATCAAACATTATTACATCTTTAAATCATCCTTTGGCATTTCTATCTTTATATAAATTTTCTAATGTACATAATCACTATAACAATAATGTAGTGATGTAGACCTGAGTTAAAATCCTGCCTCAGACAACTCCCTAGCTCTGTGACCTGGAGCAAGATATTAAATATCTCTAAGCCTCTGTTTTCTTATCTTTTAAATGAAGATGAAAACAGCACCTACTTCGCAGCATTCTTGTGAACTTCAAATGACATATAGCAAATAAGACACTGGACAGCTAGGTGGCCCAGTGAATAGAGTGCTGGTCCTAGAGTCAAGAAAACTCCTCTTTGTGTTTTCAAATCTGGTCTCAAACACTTACTGGCTGTGTGACACTTGGAAAGTCACTTAACTCTCTTTGCCTCAGTTTCCTCATCTGTAGAAGGAAATGGCAGACCATTCCAGTGTCATTGCCAAAAAAATTCCAAAATGGGTCACAGTATCAGACACAACTGAAAAATGACTGAACTATAGCAAATATATATAATTTCTAAGTAAGGAAAAACCTTTAAAAATTAATAATTATAGCTAACAGTTATATAACCCTTCATGATTTTCAAAGTATTGTACATATGTTATTTCATCTCATCCTCACAACAACCCTGGGAGGTAGGTGCTATTAATATCCCCATATAACAAATGGGGAAACCAAAGCCAAGAAAGGTTAAGTGTCTGAGATGGATATTGGATTCAGGTTTTCTTGACTCCAGGGCTAGTTTGTTACTGACACAATGCTGCCTCACAATACATGTAGTAAGTCCTTTTTTTTTAGATTGAATTTAAAAAACACCATTAAATCATAGAGCTCAGAAAGAGTCTTACAATCTGCTAAGGCCATAAAGAGTATATTATGATGCTTTACACTATGTGTGTGTGTGTGTGTATGTGTGTGTGTGTGTGTGTGTGTGTGAGAGAGAGAGAGAGAGAGAGACAGAGAGAGAGACAGAGACAGAGAGACAGAGATAGAGACAGAGACAGAGACAGAGACAGAGACAGAGACAGAGACAGAGACAGAGACAGACAGAGACAGACAGACAGAGAAAGAGACAGACAGAGACAGACAGAGACAGAGAGAGTCAGAGGGAGACAGAGACAGGGGAGGCAGGGAGGCAGGGAGGAAAGGGGAAAAAGAGAGAGAGAGATACAGAAATAAGATCAAGACCTCTTTTAACATATTATTTCCCTCTCCTTGGTTCTTTTCAGATATTTTAAACCAAAAATTCTGTTTTTAATGAGATTATTTTAATTTAAGATTACTTTGTCCCTTCTCTTATCATCAGTGTTAAAGATATGAGCTGGGTAAGAGCAAATTCCATTTAAGAATTTTTTTTTGTCACTAAAACCTAGTGAGATCTAACTTCTACCACCTCATGAGTTGAGGATAGAAGGTTCTCCCACCCACCCAGTTGAGAATTCCAAAATTACTTGACTGCATTTCCTGAATCAGAATCCCACGGAAGAAGACACCACCGGGATGGCTGATATTCTCAAACAAAGAAGGTCTCTGCTCATGAAGACGAAAGATGGAAGTTGAAGCTGAAGGCAGCCTGTTCAGAGAAAGACATAGCAACAGTGACACCTAGTGGATGAACAAGCGTGTTATTGGTGAAGAGCTCTCCAGGATTTCAGGGAATTCTTGACCTACCATTTTTTCATGCTCTTCAGTTACTTTGACCTTTCTTCATGTTCTGAGACTTAGGGAAGGTGAGGGAAGAGCATCAAAATGGAATGTCTGCTAACTTAATGCAACTAATAGCAAGTTTTATATTGGATAGGAAGGGGAGAGGTTCTTGTTGCTATGGTTGTTAATCTCCCTAATGGTATCAAGGACTCTGATCTTGGAGTCAAACCAATAATGGCTTTGAATCCCGACTCACACAATGTGACCTTGGGCAAGTCACCTTACTCAGTTTTCCTCTCTTTATAGAGTAGCAGTCCTTGCATCATCTACCTTACAGAATCATTGTGAGGACAGAGATAATAATAATAAAAAATTATGTAAAGAGCAATGTAAACTATAAAGTCTGGTGTAGATGGGAACAACCATTATTTCTGCCTTGATTTATCTTTAAAATACTGTCTAAGTAACCTGGAAAGATAGTTTGATATATGGAGAGAGGCTTTTAAGCAAGGAAAATCTGGTTTCCATTGATGCTTCAAGTCACTGAGCCTTTAATCACCTCCAGGCAATTCTCTAAACTAAACCATCCTTTACAGATTAGTTAACTTGGTGTCTTCTATAAAATGGATTGGATAAGGAAATTTCCATATTAATGAAGTCAGAGACCCAGACCTCCCCAAAATTATGTATATATAAATAAGTTGAGGTATAGATCTATATGTAGCTATATAAATATATATGCATACATATCCATACCTCTTTTTTTTTCTTTTTATGGTCTTAGGCCTGTGACTTCATTGATGCAGGAAACTCTCTGATGAGGAAATTCCCTCTAATCAGTACAGATCAGCAACAAGTCTCTACCTGAGTATATTAGGGTACTCAGGGTCACACAGCCAGTGTGTGTCAGAGGTAAATCTTGAACCCAAGTCTTCTACACTCCAAGACTAGCTACTATCCACTACTATCCACCTGTCTCTGGGTTTTTGTTTGTTTATTATTTGCAATAACAAAAAAAACTTGATATAGAGATAATCTGGTAGAGAGGGCAGTTTGGAGATCAGTATAGAGAACTCCATCAATGAACTATTAGCCATCTATGATTTAGGAAATCCATCTTAGGGAGCTGTGCAAACAGAGGTTAAGTGACTCACATAGGGTTCATCAAATAGTAAAGTGCTGGACAAAATTTGAAACAAAGTTAGCCTATTTCCAAGCATAGCACTTTATATGCTGTACAACACTAAAAACATCCTCAACAGCAACAACAACAAAAAGGTATTTGCTTTTTTAAATGCAAGATATTTGTTGCAAAAGACTAAAATAATCAAATAATATTTTTAATCTCTATGCCCTACTTGATCATAATTTCATTCATTGAAATATAAATTAATTCCCAAAGCCCAAAATAGACTTATAGATTTGAATGAGTCCAAAGAAATGCAGCTACTTCACTTTATTGAGTAAACTGAAGTTCATTGACTTATCCAAAGTCATTGAACTAATAAATCAGCAGATTCAGGACTCAAACGCAGGAGTCCTGGATCAAAGACCTATATTCTTCTCCACTCTGCCACACGGATGCCTGAGCTCCTTAACCCCAAGTGCAGTAGGACCTTCTCTATTTAATTTGCTTTGTAAGTCTCCCAGCATAATGCTATGTGCTTAAGATATTGATAATGACCATGATGTCATTGCTGGGCATTGAAGGAGGAAGGCCAGCAGGTGACACAGAATAAATTGAACTTGCAAGAAATCCTTGCAAGCTGAAAAAAGCTCCCAAAAGAGGTCAATTATCACTAAGGTTTAAAACCAAATGCAGTCTTTGGTGACATTTACTACCTAGAAGAGGAAATAGAATAAATGATTCCAAAATCTTTTTGTCATTTTTTTATATGACTAACCATTTGATAATGACAAATCAATGAAAAATAAACTTCTTGATCACATTACGAGAGGCTAGTGCCTTGTTTTAATGCTCTTCACAGAAAATAAGAATTCGGTATGTGCAGGTACTTCTTGGTAACCACCCACTTAGGGCCAGAGGGATGGTACCAAAGCATCAGAGAACCTTAGTAAAACCTGGCTTTGCCCATCAAAATGGTCCTACAATGCAGACCTCCTTGGGGACCATCCTAGGAAGGCTCTGGTGCAGAGAAAAACATGTTTCTACAAGACTTTTTTTAGCACATCAGTGAGGTAAAGGCAGCCAAGAGATACAATGGAAGTAGTTCCCTAGAGACTAACAGTTTTTTCTATGTGGTCTCTAAAACTCACACTCCTCACAGCTGCACCAAGACCTTAGAGTTAAATTGTACTTAAAATACTATCCACTTTGGAATAGTGGATAGTAGTGCTGACCCTGGAATCCCAGAAACTACATATCTGAACCCTGCCTCAGACCCTTATTAACACTGGGAATCTGAGGAACTCATTTAAACTTTCTCAGCCTCAGTTTCCTCATCTGTCAACTGGGGATAATAATCCCCTCCTACTTCACAAGGTTGCTGGGAGGATAAAATGAGATGATCCATACAAAGTACTTCACAGATCTTAAAGTGCTACATATATGTTAGATATTATTTTTTATTACTACTGAAAAACCATCCAACTTGTTTGCAATGAAAGGCATGCTGGTAAAGCAGAAAGAGAACAGGTCCTGGAGTTGGAAGACATGAATCTAAATCCCAGCTTTGACAGTCATTGGCAATACAATTTCAGATAAGTCCATTTAGCCTTAGTTCCTTCATATGAAAAACAGGGATGTTGAGTTATTTTTGCCACCGATCTCACAAGATGGTGGTAAAGAGCACTGTCTCTTAAGTCAGAGGACCTGAGTCCAAATCTCACCTTTCATATTTATTACCTGAGTGTCCTTGAGCAAATTATTGAATCTTCCTGAGCCTTAGTTTCCTCATCTATAAAATGATGGAGGTTAAATTGGATGGCCTTTTAGATCCCTTCCAGCTCTAGATCTGTGGTCCTAAGATCAGAGCACTTAGTCATCTTTAAAGTGAGCTGTTGATTGTTGCTGCCATGACAATCCCTTATGGACCATGGGATAAGTGATCAAGGTATTCCCAACAACAAAGAGAAACTCATGACCCAGAAAATGCTGATGCAGGTTCCATAGAAGGCTCTCTAGATTGGGCTGCCAGGTTCCAAATTGGGAAGGACATCACTTAACACAGTCTCAGACTCCATCAGCAGCACTCGATGCCAATCTCCCTGCTGACCTTAGCGCTTCTCATTCCCATCACTCTCCAAATTAGATGAGTATAATGCAACTTTATCCATCACCATCGAGTCCCAAGGACTGCCAACATATTTAAATTACGTGACTGACAAGACAGCTGGTTCCTCTTTCAAAAACAGAAATATGATGTTTGACAAGGAAAGAAATGGGAGGTGGCATGGAGACACCCAGAGGAAGAAATAGTGACCACCCCTGGAGGGACCCCACACACACACTTGACTTCAGACTCCTGACACAATCAGTGGGGACGAAACCATTATCAGACCAATTTGCTCTGTCACACCTTAGTCAACCTAACTCCAGTTCTCTATCTTTCTCTGCCTTCGACTTTAAATCAAACAGCCCCAGTGCCCTGCCCCAGAGAGTGCTTAGGTCTGCTGAAGACTGAGCAGCAGCCAGATTAATCTCCCCAAAGTACCGTTCTGACCATAACACTTCCCAGCTCAAAAAACTTCAATGGCTCCCCATTGGCTACTCACAGGCTTAGGAGTTTAGACAAAGTCTCATCTTAGACCTAGCATGAAAAGCCAGAGTTAATTAAAGTAAGCAGTGATTGTTTTGAATTTAGTGAGCCACTAAACTGTGCCTGGTTATTTGTATTTTCTTTTAAAAAAAATTGCTTCTCATCTGTTGACCTAAATGTCTTATGTAAATGATAGTCATTAGTGATTATTAAATATTTATGTTATTTTTGTAGTAAGGCTTCACTAAAGTCTTGGCCAGATGCCTTATTATAGCATGTAGGTGACCCTGAGTTCTCAAAGTCCACATCAGTCGAGAACAAACTCTGTCACATCCCACCAGTTTGGAAAGGCTTCAAGTACCCAGCCCAGTGACGGACTGTATGACTGTTATTTGAGGACACCCTAAGAGCTCAGAAGCCCATTGCCAGAAAACTGTCTAGCCAGAGATGGATTCCCTTAGCCATGACAACTCATAAATCTATCCATCAGTGGAATGGAGCATCTATATCTATGGAGCTCCACCTTTTCTAAATATTGATGTACATTTCCACAGAGGAAAAGTCAGCCTCATCTGCAAAAATGAAAGTCAAAATGATGACCTTGAAGATTCCTTCTAGCTTGAAGCATCTTATGATGCTCTAATGGTAAACGATGAGGAATTGTGCTCTTCCTACTCTCTCCGTTATCCAGGGGGTAATCTTATGCAGCCATATATATTGGTATTGACAAATATTTACTTATTTGCTGGTACCTGGATTACAAGGATAGAAGCAGCATTTATTAGTTTTTAAGTAATTTATTAATTGACCAGTCAAGGAAGCCTAAGCTGGCCAATTGATTCTCTCCTCAATCGGAATTGGCAAAAAAAAAAAAAAAAAAAAAAAAAAGAGCTTTCCCCACTCTGGTGCCGGATCTGGTGCCCTTCTGAGCTCACCACTCAATCTGTCCCCCTCAGCATCCCAAGGCATCTCTGATTGATAAATAGCCACGGAGGAGATGAATTTAGAGACCTCAATTCCTCCCTCATTACTTCATCAAGGGAAGTGGTAGTTCTTTTTTCATACAAGAAAAACACCAACACATTCAGCCACTTGGAGTCCAACCTGGCTGCTAAAGCCATTTCCTTTCATCTTTCATATGGGTCAGGGGTTTCAACATGGCTGGCCAGCCCTGCCCTTATCTTTTTATCCTTAAGGAAGATGAAAGATCCCAACGCATTTTCATAGCCTGAGGGGAGAAACTGAGTTTAGCCTCAGTTTAGAATGAAAAAATTTCATCCTGACTCAGAGCGGGGGTTAGTGGAAAAAATAACTGCACAATATTAATTTTCCACAGTAATAAGTCCCCAGAAGGAAAATAACAAACTTTTTAAAGATGGGTCCTGTAAACCCTAATCTTAAACGACTACAGCATCCCTAGATGAATTTTGCATGATTTTATTTTCCTATCAGTTTATTGAATTTCTTCATTCAATCAAAGCATTTTTTGGTACCAAGCTCTGTGATGCAAAACAAAAATAATAAAGGCTTCAAGCATACATTCTTGAGGTGGAGACAACATAGAGGCATGTTGACATACAAATACAGTCCCTAAGCATTAGCTAGGAATATTTCCAATTAGCTAGCTAGATGGCACAGTGGATAGAGTCAGGAAGTGGAGTCAGGCACAGTGGAGTCAGGAAGATCTAAGTTAACACTGGCCTTAGACACTTACTAGATGTGTGACCCTGGACAACTCAACCTCTCTCAGCCTACAATTTCCTTGATTATAAAATGGGGACAATAATATCACCTACCTCCCAGCGTTGTTGGGATCAAATGATCCTTGTAAAGCTTCTAGCACAGTGCCTGATACATAGAGGGCACTTAATAAAAGTTTGTTTCCTTCCTTCCAAAAAGAAAAGGATGCATTGTCTTTCACAATAAAAAGAGAAAGGGGACAGAAGCTAGGTGGCTCAGTGGAAAGAGAGCCAGGCCTAGGTACAGGAGGTCCTGTATTTAATTCTGGCCTCAGACCCTCTAGCTGTATGACCCTAGGCAAGCCCTTTACCCCTCTCTTGACTTGGAACAAATAGAATTAATTCTAAGACAAAAGGTAAAGGTTTAAAAAAAATAGGTCCTTCATCAATGCATGTGTGCATTTTTCTTACTAAGTATTTACAAATTCATATTATTCTTGGCATCAACCACCATTTAGCCAATGCATTAGATTAAAACATTTCCAAAAGCAGTGTAGGGTAGTGGAATGCTGCACTTGGCCTCAGGAAGAGAGGCTCAAATCCACACTCTGAGACTTGCTAACTGTATGACCATGGGTCAGTCATTTAATTTCTTTGAGTGCCAGATGCCTTATCTTACATAATTTAAGGGCTTGGCAGACTCTGTTATTGTTGTTATTCAGTTGTTTCAGTCATATCCATTTCTTCATGATCCCATTTGGAGTTTTCTTGGCCAAGATCCTGGAGTGGTTTGCCATTTCCTTCTCCAACTCGTTTTACAGATGAGGAAACTGAGACAAATAAGATGAAGTGACTTATCCAGGGTCACAATAGCTAGTAAGTGTCTCAGGCCACATTTGAACTCAGGAAGATGTCTTTCTGACTTAAGGCTCCTCACTCTATCCACTGTACCGCCTAGCTACCCTTTGAAAACTCTAAAAGCATGATATAAATGTCAATTGTGATTTTTATTTTTTTAATTTAAAAATAATTATTCTTATAATGTGATGACAATATCACAGTGATAAGGAGAACAGTAGCTGCCATATTTAAGGGGCTTTACACAGACACATCAGGCAGTGGTGATCTTTTTGAAATTAATCCCAGAGATGGCTATGGCATCTTAGGTTTCTAAACGCTTAAAGAACAAAAGTCCCAGTCCCTGCTGGACTCTCCCCAGTGAACTTCGTACACCCAAGCACATAGGAGTGAGGTTCAGGAGGATCAAAGACTTCAACCAGCCCTGTTGTTTAGGATTAAATGATAAAACTCAACTCCCTTCACTGCCTTCAGTGACTGTTCAAATGCAAATAAAAAATCACTCAGCAGTCGCCATGAATAAAATAAGGAAAGTTTGATTTAGGTTTGACTATTATACACATATAGAGTAGCTGTATTTCTTCTCTATTTGTGAATTGTTTCTCTTAAAAATGTATTTACATTATAAAGAACAAGCTTGGTTTCCTGAGGAATTAAAAAAAAAAAAAAAAAAGAACCTCTTTTCCCTCACTGTAGAGGTGAAGAACTATGGGTGCAGAATATTGCATATACTGTCAGAGGTACATGATATGTTGGTTTTGCCAAACTGATTTCTTTTTTTCTTTCTTTTAAAATCTTTGCTGTATCCTGGCCATTTTCCAAACTGGTGATGCCGCTTTTCTTCTGCCTTTTTGGACCCCTGCAAGAGCTTTGAGATGGGAGTTAGAGGGGTCCCACCCAAGGCCTGATCTTGCCCAATTGGTGAGAGCTCACTCTTCCTAGCTATCCTGAAACCCATCAGGCTCTTTCACCCTGACCATTTCCAGACCCAACTCCCATTTCCCACAGTCTGCTCTGGGAACTATAACCAAAATCACACCACATTATTTCTGGATAGGTTATCTGACTCACCATGCCTCTGACTTCATAGACCCAAGCACCCTTCTCTGGACACCTCTTTCTTTCGTTTTGTCTTCTCCAATTAGACTATAATCTACTTCAGAACACAGACTGGCCCACGTTTGCATTTGTACCCCCAAAACTTAGCACAGTGTCTGATACATACTAAATACTTTATAACTGTTTTGTTATTTATGCATTCACTTAATTCATTCAAGAGATGGTAACCTGAGCAGGAAAGAAGACAGAAATATACTCAGAAATGAATGTGATATAACCAATGACATCAATAAAAAAAAATTGAAGTACTTTAAATTGCCTATATTTCTTCTAATAAATGGTATCCCAAAAGTCTCAAAATGGTTTTAAGCTTGAAGACTTAAAACCGTTCTGAGACTTTTGTGAATATTCTGCACATTTGGGCAAAATCATCTGTATGAATAGATGATACCTATTTTGGGGAAATTTTATATAAACTTTCCCAGGTCCAAGGGTCACCTCCAACATTAATTACCCCCATGGTTTTCTCAGAAATGCCCAAGACTATCTTTTTATATAAAAATATATAATTTTATAAATATATATATTTTATATAAACTTTTCTAGGTCCAAGGGTCTCCTCCAACATTAATTACCTCCATGGTTTTCTTAGAAATCCCCAATATTATCTTTTTATATAAAATATATAATTTTATAAATATATATTAAAATATATATTTTAATATATATATTTTATATAAACTTTTCCAGGTCCAAGGGTCTCCTCCAACATTAATTACCCCCACAGTTTTCTCAGAAATGCCCAAGATTTTCTTTTTATATAAAATATATAATTTTATGAATATATATATTTAAATATGTTTTAAATATATATATTTTATATAAACTTTTCCAGGTCCAAGGGTTGCCTCCAACATTAATTACCCCCATGGTTTTCTGAGAAATGCCCAAGACTATCTCCTATCTTTTCTATATGCTTACAGATCCCTCAGTAACTCTCAACAGAGAGATGATAATTTCCCAGAGCAAATGGCTGCATTGATATTCATGGGATAAACGTTTTGTAACAAAACCTCAACAACCTGCTAATGTAAATTTCATACACAGCTTCCGAAAGGTTAAACAATGCCGCTCTGCTCTGCTGTGTCCAGAAAGCGAATTACTGCAAGGGGAATTGGCCTTGGCACCCCTCTATGTCTTTATGCAGAAAGCTCTCTCGATAACAAGGTCTTGGTCTTTGCTCAAGAGACGTTCAAGGTCCTCTATGGTCAAACTGGATGGAAAGTCTGATGAGTCAACATGTACTGAAATAAATCACCCTTGCCTTTCTCCACCTAAGTAAGATTTGTGCCTAAAAAAAGTGACACACAACTAAGTTGATGGAAGAAAAGAGGACTGAGAAAGGAAACTGAGATTTGATCTTCACAGGGGAAAAGGAGGCAAGGAAAGCAAATGACTATCCTGATTTCATCTTATGGACAAAACTTTCCTTACACAGATGTTTTATTCTTAATGGTTTCCATCCAATTAGCACTCCCACAGGCAACGATTCTAATTTCTTCCCTCCACAATCCATAAGCTACACAAATGACAAAGTGATAGTTTTAAAGTAAAACTCTTGCTCTGAAGTTTCCAGTGGCTCCCTATTGTTTTTGGACAAAATATTAATTTCTCTATTTAGCATGTAAATCCCTTCACAATCTGGCTCTAACGTAACTTTCTAGGTTTGTTTCATATTAATCTTCTTCTTACTGTCCATATTCCCTGCCAAATGAACTTATCATTTGTTGCTCTCAAGCTTCAGTCATTGAGTGGCATACCTGGGGCACCATTTCATTTAGACTTGGCATTTCCCAGATCTAGTTTTCCGATACATTTATCACTTTGTTAGTGATTCACACTCTTTTGCAAAGAAATCTGGAATGCTCATCATTAATACTGAAGGCAGCAGCCCAGGAGGTGGAGTCTGGGTGTTGCCTCCTAGACATGCTTTTTATAGACCATTTTCAATCAAGTGTCCCAGATAAATTCAGTTACTAGATCATCTAAAATTTTAATTAACAGTATTTGCACAGAATCTCAATTTGATCATAAAAATTTAATGCTTGATAGAGTTTAAGGTTCAATGGTCTTTCTATTTAGGAGGAGACAGATGAAATAGTCACAGATTAATTTTTCCAGTCATCTCCAATATATCAGAATTATGAAGACAATTGTGAAGAAATGTATTAGAAATAGTAATGAGCTCAGATATGTAAAATATTGGATTTTACCTCTGCCCATTCTACCTTCCCTAAACTGTAATTATTTTCTCAGACATATTGCTGACTAATCAGTTTGTAGGCAACTAGTGTCTTATGAAACCCTTCCATGAAGTTGTAGAGTAGATAGAGGAGCAACCCTTTGAGAGTCAGACAGGACTGGAACAGATCTCTCTAACTTCAATGCCTCCTTTTCAGTCCAAATAGGACAGAGAGCCTATACCACCACGACTGGAAAACAAACATTCTGCAATAATTCTGGATAAAGACATGCTTATTTGGTTTTTTTAATTTTATTTTCAATATTTTCTCATAGTTATATATTTCATGTTCTTTCCCTCTCCCCCAAACCCCACTACTCCCCCTTAGCCAACACACAATTCCACTGGGTTTTACATATATCATTGATTAAGATCTAATTCCATATTATTGATAGTTGGACTAGAGTTATCGTTTAGTGTCTACATCCCCATCAGCCCATGTGTTCAAACAATTGTTTTTCTTCTGTGTTTCTCCTCCCACAGCTCTTCCTCTGAATGTGGCTAGTTTTCTTTCTCATAAGTCCCTCAGCCTTGCTCTGGATCCTTGCATTGCTGCTAGTAGAGAAGTCTGTTAAACACATAGTTATTTGTAATAACTATGAACTCATTCTCCTCCCCCAGCATATCCAACCCCTAAGGCAGGACGGAATAGTGTGAGAAGCTCTCAATTTCGAGTTAGGAGAGGTCTGTGATCAAGGTAGACCTTCATCAGATACCAGGGGCAGAACCATCCTAAGTCATTCAGAATCTCTTGGAATACAAGTCAGCAGGTATAAAACAAGGATAACGATAGCACCTGTGTGGTCCTTGACCTAGAATGGAGAAGACCTGAGTTTAAATCTGGCCTCAGACACTGGCTAAAGATAAATGTACTAGTACTTATGAGGCCGGTGATTACTGGGAAATCACAACCTCCATTAACCTCAGTTTTCTCAATGGTAAAATATGGATAATAAAAGCATCAGTTTCCCAAAATCGCTTTGAGGATCAAATAAGATAATATATATAAAGATTTTAGCATTGTCCCTAGAACTTAGTATGTATTTAGTGAATATTTATTCCTACACACCCACACACACACTCTCTCTCTCTTTGGCAGAGTAGGAGGAGTCCTCCTACAGAAAACATTAGAATCATATTAGAAAGCATAAGAATCTGTCATTGAAAATGGGTGTTTAAGGTCATCTAGCCTGACCCTTTCCATCCCCAATTTATAGAGGATGAAACTAAGACTCAGAGGGAAAGGACCCTGTTCAAAAAAAAGAGCCAAGCAGTACCATATCCCAGTTCTGACCAGGTTTTGGATACCCAAGTCCAACTCTTGTCACCCTTCTCAACTATAATGGCCCCCCATCTAGTGGCAGGGATCCCAGGGGAGTAGGATAGAAGCCTCAGGCCAATAGCTTTATTTCAACCAGTCACCCCATAGCAGAAATTTTCTTTTTCCCTTACAACCACAGCTGAATATATTCAAATGAGTATCTTTGATTATATGGGAAGTGCTTATCATTTAGGCTTCTCTATTGGAAGGGGGATGATAAAATCAAGGTCTCATTGATATATAATTATAATAATAATAATAATAATAGATAACTTTTTTTAGAGTTCATTATGTTCCAGGTGCTATGCTAAGCATTTTATGATTAGTATCTCATTCTATCCTTGCAAAACCCTGGGAGGTAGGTGCTATTATTAACTCCATTTTATAGACAAAGAAATTGAGGAAAACACAGGATAAAGTGACTTGCTCAGGACCACACAGCAAGCATATATCTGAGACCAGATTTGAATTTAGGTCTTCCTCACTCTAGGTCCAGCACTCTATCCACTGTTCCAGCATACCATATTTAAATAATAGTTTTAACTGAGATATCACCTTCCATCTTTCAGGTTGATAAACATGACTGAAAAAGAAAATAAAAATACTATAGGGGGTGTGGGGAAATTGGTACACTAAGGTACTAGTGGTAGAATTGTGATTGGGTCCAGTCGTTTCAGAGAACAATTTGGAATTATGCATACCCTTTGACCCAGAAATAACATTACTAGGTCTGTAGTAAGAAGAAGGGGGGAAAGAACCTATATATACAAAAATATTTATAGTAAATCTTTTTATAATGGAAAAGAATGGGAAATTGAGGGGATTCTCATTAGTTGGGAAGTGGTTGAACAAATTGTAGTATGTGATTGTGATGGAATACTATTGTACTATTTTTGTTGTTCAGTCATTTTGGTCATGTCTGGTTCTTCATGACTTCACTTGGGATTTTCTTGGCAAAGATCCAGGAGTGGTTTGTCATTTCATTCTTCAGATCATTTTACAGATGAGTAAACTGAGGCAAACAAGGCTAAGTGACTTACCCAGAGTCACATAGCTGGCAAATGAATGTCTAAGACCAGATTTGAATTCAGGAAGATGAAACCTCCTGATTCCAGGATTAGCACTGCATTTACTGCACCACCAGCAGCCCACTACTGTGCTATAAGAAATGACAGGGGGGGGGGCAGCTGGGTAGCTCAGTGGATTGAGAGCCAGGCCTAGAGACGGGAGGTCCTAGGTTCAAATCCGGCCTCAGACACTTCCCAGCTGTGTGACCCTGGGCAAGTCACTTGACCCCCATTGCCTACCCTTACCACTCTTCCACCTATAAGTCAATACACAGAAGTTAAGGGTTCAAAGTAAAAAAAAAAAAAAATTAAAAAAAAAAAAAAAAGAAAAAGAAATGACAGGGGGCAAGGTTTCAGAAAAACCTGAGAAGACATATGAACTGATGCAGAGTAAAATTAACAGAGCCAGATGTACACAGTAACAGCAGTATTGTAACAATGATCAACCATGAAAGACTTGGCCACTCTGCTCAATATACAATGACCCAAGACAATTCCAAAGAACTCACAAAGAATGCCATTTACATCCAGAGAGAAAACTGATGAACTCTGAGTGCAGTTTGAAGCACACTTTTTCATTTTCTTTATGTTTCTTACTTTCTTTTCCTTTCTTCCTTTCTTTGTTTTTCTTTTTGCACCATGGCTAATAAAGAAACATGTTTTGCTACTAAATCTTAAAGAGTTGCCTTGTACAAAATTGGGACACTAATGCATTGTTGCTGGAATTGTAAACTGATCCAACCATTCTGGAGGGCAGTTTGTAACTATGCCCAAAGGACTATAAAACTGTACATACTCTTTGATCCTGTAATACCACTACCAGGTCTATCATTAACTGAAAATTGGGGTGATGTCCATCAGTTAAGGAATGGTTGAACAAATTATGCTACATGTTGATGATGGAATAGTATTGTGCTATAAGAAATATAAGCAAGACGATTTCAGAAAAAGCTGGAAATATCTGCAGGAATTGATGCAGAGTGAAATAAGCAGAACTAGGAGAACATTGTTCACACTAACCGCAATATTGAAAGATGATCATCTGTGAAAACTTGGCTTTTCTCAGCAATGCAATGATCTGGGACAATCCTGAAACAATTATGACAAGGAATGCTCTCCACCCCAGAGAAAGAACTGTTGGAGTCATTTTTCACATTAGTGTATTTGTGGTTTTATATTGGGGTTTTGGTTATGTATGAGTGTGCTCTTATAACAATAACCAATATGGAAGTGTGTTTTGCATGACAATAAAAAAGAGTTGCCTTACAGGTAGGAAGGCATCAGTTCAAGTCATGTTGCTGACACTTAATGGCCATAAAATTCTGGCAAAGACACTTAATCTTTCAGTGCTCAAGACAATTTCCTAAGACTAAGTTGCCTAAAAGGTGCCAGCCGGAAATGGAAGAGAGAATTTCATAATCTGACCATTCCTGATTTCAATGAAATCATAAATCTATTCCCTATCCTAATTTATATGTATGCTTATATGTATGTTGCCACTAACTGAAAATAACATTATTGCCAAATCTCAATTTCTCCATATGAAAAATGAGAGGGTCAGAATCAATGTTTACCTTATCTATAAAATGAAAGGCTGGACTAGGTGATTTCAAAGGTTTCTTCCAGTTTAATATCCTATAAAGAGTTGGTAGGACTAAATGGAAAGAGAATGGAATGAGGGGCACCTAGGAGGCATAGTAGGCAGAGAACCTGACCTGGAGTTGGGAGGACTTGGGTCCAAATGTGCTGTAGATACTTCCCAACTATATGACCCTGGGCAAGTCACTTAACTCTGCTTAGCTCTTGCTGCTCTTCTGTCTTAGAATTGATACAATGACAGAAGACAATGGTTTAAAAGAAAAAGATTGGAATAAGAGTCTAACTTCAAGTCCTAGTTCTGATATTTATTAGTTCTGTGATAATGGCCACATCACTTTAACCTCTTCATCTGGATCAATTTCTTCTGTTCAAATAGAAGTAAGTAATGTGGTTTATCTTTACCTCCTAGGATCATTTTTATAATATAGAAAGGAGAACTACTACTACTATCTAAGTATAGCATTTGCTGGCACATACAATATTCCTAGAAACAAGGAGGAACAAACAATGTTAGAATGCAGAAGCTATACATCCTGGAATCACAGATGAGGAACAGACTACAGAAGCAGTCTACTGTAGCCCCCATCTAGTCAAGACAATAATTCCCACATGCCTTTTCACCTAAGGCAATTCTTGTCCAATCTTTTCAAAAATCCTCCATTGAAGATCTGCCTTTCATACTAGAGATCTGATATTTTTTTAAATAAATTTTATTGTTTTTGGTTTTATAACATCTACATTTCCCAATAAATTTCTCCCACTTTCCCCTCCCAGAGAACCATCCCTTATTGAAAAAAATGAAAAAAAAATCAGCAAAACTAGTCAATTAAAAAAAAGTTTGACCTTACATACAGTATTCCATGTTCATGATCCTCCACCTCTGCAAAAAAAATAAAATAAAATAAACACAGGAGATGATTTCTCATATTTCTTTTTTGGCACAAAGTTGGGTCCCAAATAATTATTTTGTACCTATTTTAAAAAAATATTCCTAGTATTCCAATGTATGTACTTAAATGTAATTCACGGCTAATCTCTTATCCATTGTTTTCTATGGCTTTAATTCTACTTCTTATGCAGAAATCATCACTAAAACTCCATATTCTGTAACCCAAAAGCTCTGCCTGAATGCTTCTGTTGTTTCATGACTTTATGGAAGGTTTTGCTTTGTTTTGAGTCTCCTTTTTTTTTAATGACATTGAAGTTGTGAAGATTTAGTCTAGAAGCCTCTTTGCAAACTTCAAGTGTAAACATTTCCTGCCGTAGATGTAACTCCAGAAACCTCTTCACCTAGGATTTCTAGAGAAGAAAGAAAAGTAAAATGGTAGGGTCAGGAGTTGGAGAGGGAGGTAAGAAAAGTGCTCAGGATACTTTGGCTCAAAAAAATGGAAAAATTTCATTAATTTTAGAAAAGCAATTTTTTACATAATAATTATTATTAAGTAATAGTGTGGTATAAAGAAGTAGACTTGCAGTCAGTAAGAACCGAATTGCAACTGAGATTAGTTGTATCAGCAGGGACAAATCATAATTTTATATCCCTTTGGACATGGTTCCAAATTGTTCTCCAGAATGATTGAACCATTTCACAGCTCTGCCAACAGATTAGTCCATATATCTTCTCTCATCCCCTCCAGCATATGTCATTTCTGATAGGTGTGAGGTGTTACTTTAGAGTTGTTTTAATTTGCCTTTCTCTAATCAATAATGATTTAGAGCATTTTTTCATATAACTATACATAGCTTTGATTACCTCATCTGAAAACTGCCAGTTTGTATCCATTTAACAATTGAGGAATGGCTCTTATTTTTATAAATCTGACTCGGTTAATTATATATTTGAGAAATGAGACCTTTATTAGAGAAACTTGTTATATAAATTCTTGATATTGCTTCATTTATGGTACCTTTTAGTAAAATATAGTTTCCTTGATTTTCTTTTAAGGTCTATTTTTTTCTTTTGCTTTGTCTGAGATCATGGTTGTTTCCCCTCACTTTTTTTATTTCAGCTGAAACAGATTAGATTCTGCTCCAGCCTTTAATTTTAATTATGTGTGCCTATCTGTTTCAAGCATGTCTCTTATAAACAACATATTGGATTCTGGTTTCAAATCCATTCTGCTATCCTCTTCCATTATATGAGTGAGCTCATCCCATTCACATTCACAGATAAGATAACTAACTGTATATTTCCCTCCATTTCATTTTCTTTTGTTTTTTTTTTCTCTTTTTATTCAATCCCTCCTCAAAAGTATATTTCACTACTGGCCATTGCTCTTTAATCTGCTCTCTATTTTAACATTCTTCCCTCTTCCTCATATTTTTTTTTAATCTTTTTTTTTTTAAACCCTTGTACTTCGGTGTATTGTCTCATAGGTGGAAGAGTGGTAAGGGTTCTTCCTCATATTTTTTAGCCCCTTCCCCTTCCATTTCCCTGTTGGGTAAAATAAAATATATACACACAAATGATATATATACACAGGGACTCTTTTATGGGGTATTTACAGAAACTGATTGTAAAATATGGGTTATTGAGGAAGGACCTCTGCTCTGGTCTAGTCACAAAGACTAAAATTCTTCCTATCTCTTCAGTTAGGATGAGGTCCTCTTCTCTGCTGCAACTATAAATATTATACTTCACTTTGCCTTAGGACTTCAACCAGGATCCCTGCTCTCTAATGACTGACCACAAGCACTCCTCTCCACCCAGGAGCTGAGACCCAGAACTGATTATCAACAAAAGAGTAGCCAAATAATGCCAACTACAGCCAGAAACAACAATGGTTCCCTTGTTATCTATTTCTGATCAGTTGTCTAGTCCCTTTACCATATCTAAGCTGAGAGCTCCTGAAGCTGCTGCTGCTGCTGCTGATGGTACTGCTAATGATGCTGCTGATGCTAATACTAATGCTACTGATGATGATGCTGATGCTGCTCCTGTCACAAATACCTCCAAGGTCCAACTCCTGTGTTGGTGCCATGCTCTTGGCTGACTCCCATCCTGGTTTCATAGACTTTCCTGCCAACCTCCTAAGTAATCTTAGGATGGAAACATATTTCTCTCACCTTTTGTTGAATGTAGTTCCAAAATTTGATTTGAGGAGTTATTTTAAAGTAGGATGTAGACTCTTACTGACCACTCTTGAACAATTATCAATAATATGGAACTAGGTCTTGATGGATGACCCAGGAAGAAACCATTGGAAATGTGCATTGGTTACTGGGGGGTGAGAGGTGGGGAGAGAGATAGCAAGAACATGAATCATGTAACCATGGAAAAAAATTTTTCTAAAAAATAAAAAATTTAACATTATAAATAAATAAATAAATAAATAAAGTAGTTTGGGGGCGAACATTGAGAGAGTTCAGCTGGGTTGCTGCCTATACTCTGCCACCCTGGCTTTACCTAACTGACAAACTTTCAACAACATGTGTGCATAATTATTTTCCCAACCATATAAAAAAGTGAGAATAATGCATATTATTATTGTTATAATAGAGAGAGAGCTGACCTCAGAATAAAGAAAATATAATTATTACTCCAAAATGGCAAGTGAAAGAACATTAACAGTTGGCTATGTGTGATTATTTTCCTACTAATATAAAAAATTTTAAAAAATTATATACATTATTGGTCATATGGTATGTAGAGAGATATCTGAAAGATGCATTCAAGACTTGCCTCTGGCACACCAGCTTTTCAAATCTCTTAATTCTTGGTGCTCCCAAGCAATTCTCTTAGACTATCCATTATAAAGTACATATTGATTTGCATTGATGAAAGGTTTTCCATATGGGGTGTTCCCCATAAAAATGAAAACATTAATATAGTCCACACACACACACACACACATATATATATATATATATATACATTCACATAAATATATAAATATATATACACATACTCACTTCAACAAGGACAACTTGTTATTTTATTGTAAATTTTACATAAAGGATAAAAGTATTTGATTTATTAGAGCAAGGCTCTCTTATACCAAAGTGTCTCCTAACCATTCATCAAAATATATAAGATTTTGAAAGCTATAACTATTGATATAACTTAATTCAATGACTTTGTGCTCAGTAATAAGAGTCAAAGAATACTAAATGATCACCATAATGCAAATATTAATAATATGGAAATAGGTCTTGATCAGTGACACATGTAAAACCCAGTGGAATTGCGTGTTGACTACAGGAGGGGGATCAGAGGAGACGAGATAAGGAACATGAATCATGTAACCATGGAAAAATATTCTAAATTAATTAAATAAAAAATTTTAAGACTAAGAAAAAAAAGAGTCAAAGAATAAAATTGGGAGACATATGTGCACCACAATGTTTTCCATTATGATGGAGTATATCAAGGGCAGAGCCAAGTTGCTAAAGATAGGATATCCCTATAGAAGATAAGTTTTCTCAACTGTTCCTATTGATGGGTGACCTGACACTTGCTGCATCAAGCCCTAGAACATCCATCAAATGCTAGAAAAATTTTTTTTCAAGTCTCAAAAAGAGCTTGACCTAACCATTCTCAAAGGGAAAAACAAGTGATGGGAGAATAGCTGTTGTCCAGAATCTGACACACAGTTAGATGTATAACCTAAAATGCTTATCCTTTACATCAACAATGCAATTATATACAATCTGGCCCTAGAATTAAGCAAAGGAAGAGAATGGGATGGATTGCACATAAGAAATTATAGATCTGCATTAGTAACTTCCAAAATGTTTCCTGAAACAAAGACCTGTCTTTGTAATATGTTATAGTAATATTACTATATGACTAAAAGTCAGGGAACACGATAGTCTCCAAAGAATCAAAACTGAGTTTCACTCAGGAGACAGTGTAAAGTGCTTAATATATATATGAGCTACTCCTTGGTGGCCCATGACCCATCACCCAACTGATGAGCATCCCAAATATTCATGAAGCAAATAACATCTTCCAGAATGCTTCCCTTTTCTCCTAGGGGTTAAAAGTTTTAGGGTCAGCATTTGTGAGTCTGGGGGCCTCTTTTCAGTGTTTCTAGACCTCAAAGAAGGTCTGGAGTAACAGAACTAACTGTTGTTTGCTAAAGCTTTCTTGTTCCCTAGAAATAGTGTCATTAAAGTTGTCCTTGATGATGCAGGTGTATGTAGGTATGTATGTGAACCAAACTCATGTTTCATTATTATGAGCAGCTCCCCTTATGGAAAACCTCTATCAATGCAAATCAGTACATGCTTTGCAGCTCATAGTCTAAAAGAATTGCTTGGGGGCTCCAAGAATTAAGTGACTTGCCAAGGTCTCTTGGTGATATATAGATAAACGTAGGGGGTTGGAGAAAATTAATGCTTTGCTTTGTAAGATAGAAAGTGTAGGTTCCATCTTTAAGACAATAGGTTAGGGGCAGCTGGGTAGCTCAGTGGATTGAGAACCAGGCCTAGAGACAGGAGGTCCTAGGTTCAAACCCGGCCTCAGCCACTTCCCAGCTGTGTGACCCTGAGCAAGTCACTTGACCCCCATTGCCCACCCTTACCACCTATGAGACAATACACCGAAGTACAAGGGTCTAAAAAAAAAAAAAAAGACAATAGGTTAGAAGGCACAGAAAAAAGGGTATTTCTACATGATTACCATCTTTAACATGAGCCTTCCATAATAAAGAATTCTCCAAAGAAAATGAAAATCTATACCACATTGCAGTATGTTACATCATAAATGCAAAAGACTATATATTTAATTGAATTATATGTAATTATATGTAATTTAATTACAATTAAATGTAAACTTTCTGAATGTAGGAGATATTAATTTTTGTCTTCACATCTCCAGGGCCTCACACTATGCCTAGTATGTAGTAGATGCTTAATAAATGCTCGCTGAATTAAATTTACAAATATATAAAGAACATACACATTTCTGCCACAATTTAAGTAAAACTTCTAGATTCAGTCAAAATGAGAACATTAAACTCATAAATAATATTTTTTAGTTCCAAAGCTAATCCTTGAATTGCAGGTATTTCTCCATATAACAATGATCCAACAGTTGGAATTCTCAATAATTTCTTTAACATATTATAATCAAATTCTATTTAAATGTTATCAAAAATACCATAATTGTAACATGTCTATGACATATTTCTCATTCACTTGTACCATTTCTAACACTGCAAAGCTGCAAAGCATATACTGATTTGCATTGATAGAGGTTTTCCATAAGGGGAGCTGCTCATAATAATGAAACATGAGTTTGGTTCACATACATACCTACATACACCTGCATCATCAAGGACAACTTTAATGACGCTATTTCTAGGGAACAGGAAAGCTTTAGCAAACAATAGTTAATTCTGTTACTCCAGACCTTCTTTGAGGTCTAGAAACACTGAAAAGAGGCCCCCAGACTCACAAATGCTGACCCTAAAACTTTTAACACCTAGGAGAAAAGGGAAACATTCTGGAAGATGTTATTCCATAGAAATATCCCCTGGTAGCTGATTTTTGCTAAATTTTGTGGGCGTGAGACACTAGAAAAGGGGAAAAGTAAAAACATTTGTATCATACCTATCAGGTACCAAGCACTATTCAATGTTTTATAAAGATGATCTCATTTGACCAGGAGGGTGCTGCTTTTATCCCTATTTTACAGTTGAGAAAACTCAGGCAAACAGAGGTGAGGTGGCTTTCCCAAGGTCACACAGCTAGCTTTCGGACTGCTAATGTAAACTTCTATCTTCCTAATACCAGACCTACCATTTTCCTCTGTACCATCTGCTGCCTTGTCCAAGGGGTATGTCTTTAATCAGTTCTGACTTAAATACTTAAGATTCTCAGAATATTTACATTTTCCAAGTCTTTACTTCAGGACTGAAAAAGATTTGTGAGTTTATCTATGCAGGTACCTCTTTCACTAACATAAGAAACATTAATTTACATTAGAATTTAAAGTTTGAGCAGTGAGGTGTAGCAGAGTGGATAGAGTGCTGAACCTAGGAATAGGAAGACTTGGTTTCCAGAGACTTACTAGCTATGTGACCCTGGGCAAGTCACTTAGCCCCGTTTGCCTCAGTTTCCTCCTTTGTAAAATGAACCAGAGAAGGAAATAGCAAACTACTTCAGTATCTTTACCAAACTCAGAAGGGTTTCCAAAGAGTTGAACTGAAGTTTCCAGACTGAAAACAACCAAATAACAAAAATAAAAAGTGTGTAAAATTCTTTATATACATAAAGAGGCTTCAAAGTTTGCAAAGCTCTTGACATATGTAAAGTCTATGCACCCACACACAAAAACAGCTGCTTTACTTTGTCCCTAAGGGAAAGCATGATTAGAACTACTTGAGATGTTATAGTTGGACAAGGTACGGTGGCATACCTTCTCATTAACTATTAACTCTAGTAACTCCATATGGACAGCTCCTAGCCTTTCCTAGTGTGACTAAGCTGCCTACTAACAAATAAGCCTGTTTAAAAGAGGAAGCATGACGTATTGAGGACAAATGGTAGATTTGAAATTAGAAGATCTTGGTTCAAATCCTGACTGAGCAGGTCATTAATCTCCTGGAATGACTTACCTTATTTTTAGGATGAAGCATTCAATTAAATGACCCCTTTCTTAGGTCCCTTCCACTTCACCTTTGCAATATCTCTTAATTATGTCACCTTCTCTCCTCTGACCTTGCCACCGCTCTAGTGCAGGCCCTCACCACATCATGTCTGGCTTATTCCAGTTGCCTCCTGGTGAGTCTGCCTCAAGGCTCTCTCCACTCAAATTCATTCTCTGTTCAGCCACCAAAGTGATTTTTTTTTCCAAAAATGCAGGTCTGATCTTGAAATCCCTACCTATGGATCAGTTATACTGATTTTTTTCCATTTCTTTTTCTTTTTTTGTCATCAAAAAATACTTACATGAACTGGCTATCTGAGAGGGGCACAGGAAGGATGAAGGGGAAAACTGGATATTAAAAAACAGAAAACATCAATAGCAATTTATTTTTTCCAAATTAAAACTCACTTAAAAATAAAAGTATTTTCCAGCCTAAAATCTTTTCCAGACTCATCCCATTAGTTAGAAAAGTAGTTAGAACAAAAGTTAAGGACTTTTTAGCAAAATGGATTGAATGAAAACCAAACTTAAATCTTTTATAAATAAGATCATTGTCTCCCCACCACTTGAAGTGATTGACACTACAATCAACTTAAGGATAATAACATCTTTTGCATTTAAGGTTAAGATATTGATCATAGAAATTGAACCTTTTTCTAATTTTAAGAGGAATGGTCCAAGAAGGAACTGAGTTCTGCCTATTCTGAAATATTCTATGTATTAATGAATTCAAGAGTTCCACAAACGTTATCTCAATAGTCTTAGAGCAAAGAGTCATGTCAGAGGATGTGGGGGCTATCCTAGTTTGGACATCTTTCTCTTAGAGCTAGAAATACCTTAAAAACAGATAGATGACCAATTAAATAAAATTGTTTCTTGCAGTCTTGAACCTAACTTTAGAGTTGTGTATATAAGCATTAATTTTTTTCTTTCACAGTCTATGATCCCATAAACCCAAGATGCCTTTCATGAATATCTGTTCTAATCTAGGGGTATGAATACTTCTAACCATTTATAACTTATCAAATGACTCTAGTCCCCATACCCATAAATTCTTAATATTTTTCCCAACTTCAAATCATCTCCAAAAGACTAATCTCACAGATTAAAGTACATTTACTAAAATGAAATAGGAAATCAATAAAGTACAACTATAAAAAGGTCAAAGAAACAGAACACAGTCAAATCTCCCCTATCTTTTTTCACAAAATGCCTTGTTTTCCTCACAGAGAAGAAAGTGGCCTCCCAATATGAAAATTATATGGAGTAAGGCAGAAATCATCTCACCTCTGCCCTATCCTGGCTAGTAAGTCAAGTGAAAGCTCTCTGCTTCTGTCTCATTTAGTAAATGCTCACAACTCACAAACACATAATAGAGAAGTAATAGTAATAATAACTATCATTTTTTTAGTGCTTACTATTTGCTTAGAACTGTCCTAAGTGCTTTATCATTATTATCTCATTTGGTTCTCACAACAGATAGGTGGGATTATTATCCCTATTATATAAATGAGGAAACTAAGTCAAACAGAGGTTAAATGACTTGCCCAGGGCCACACAACTAGTTTATGACTGGGATTGGATTTGAACTCAAGTCTTCCTGAGCCCAGACCCAGGGCTCTATTCACTATGCCACCTAACTGCCAAATATGTCATAAGATCCTTCAACCAGATACTCTAGGAAATGTAGCCTGTATTTTCCCCAATGAGGTGTTACAACTACCCTTGAGGGAATCCTGGTCCATTTGTATGGTTGCCCAAAGGAGGACTATTTTTTAACATTTTCATTAGCTAGAAAGCTATACATTAGACCATACTGCCAGCTCAGACCCCTGGAAGTACAAGAACATGGACCACACCACCCCCATTGAGAGAGATAACAGCCTCAGAAGCAGAGACAAAGAGATGCAAAAGATTTCCTCTGCCCTTTTTTAAGCAAACATCTTGTGCCACCCACTACTCTGTTTGCTGTAGTCCCTTGAGACTATTCAGTCTCCTATTTCCCACAGTTTTGCACCTTTAACATGCCAATAACATAGGGAAAATTATTTGCCATCATTTCATTTGAAATGTCACAATAGATCTGTGAAAGAAGTTTTGCTGTTATTATTTCCATTTTTACAGATAAGGAAACTAAGACTCAGAAGTTAGGTGATTTGCCCAAGTTTACATAGCCAATAAGAGGAGGATTTGAACTCAAGCCTCTCCTATTTCCAATTCTAACACTTGCTATTGTTCTATACAACTCATGTGTGAGTTACCTCTCACAACTCTTTCTGGAGTTGCCTTTCACAACTCCTTCAGGACTAGTAAATGCTCACAAAGTCTCAAGAATTTCTGTCCCAATTAGTCCCTCAAATGGTGACAAACTGTGGATAATAAGTCTCTTTGAATTTATCTAGGTGGTCCTTGGACCACAGAACACATGATCTAATATGGGTACCATATTTGAAGTCCTTCCAATTCAGTGAGCCCTCCTTGCATTTATATTCTATTAAATAGCCTTTGAACAGGGTCACCATGGTATGTGCATACATTGAAAAGTCACCATATTATATTTAATTTAATTTTTTATTTGATTTTATATTTAATTAATTTAATTAAAATATTTAATTTAATTTACTTTATATTTCTTTTGGGAAGTCAGCATCTCTGAACACTTTTTCTCTTCAGGGTCAACTTCTTTACTTTAAAAAAGGGTTTTTGAGACCGAGTAGAAAGAGAAGCAAAATTCATGTCTTTGCTTAGTATTCTTCCCCACTACAAACATAAACTACACTTGCACATGCACACACACACACACACACACACACACACACACACACACATATAATCTGAAATACATAATTAAAAAGAATGTCTATAATTTTAATCTCATGACATTTTGTAATAGAAAAAACTGTATCTAGAGCATGATCCCAAGGATATATAATAAAGAGATAAAGGGGAGAAAGAAAAAAAAAAGCTGACCACAAGATAGAATTGTTGAAGGCAAGAGAGACATATTGGCTTTTTAAATTACAGACATTTGGGCCCAAAGGGATGAATGCAGAAATAGATCATATGCAGTACCTTTCTTGTATGAAAGATGATTTGATAGAAGAATACGAAAGGGGATTATGATTTTTTAAATAAAAGTGTAATAAAAATGAATGAAATTGAAGCTGAATTTGAAATGAAGTTTAAAACTAGTGGCAGATCTCAAGCATTAAGAACTCATTAATAAGAGAATGTATGATTAGAGAATGATTTTTTTCAGTCAATTCCTTGTTATTTGATTAATACATCATAAAATCTGAGTTGAAAATGTCCTTAAAAGTCATCAAGTAGATGCCAGAACAGGAATCCCCTCTACCCTCCCCTGAAAAATAGCCATCTGTGCTTTATTTAAAGACTTCTAGTGATGGGGAACACACTGCATCTCAAGGCAGATAGTTCAGCTTTTGCAGAAATATAAAATTGTAAAGAAATTTGTCCTTAAATTTTGTTCTACTGCTCCTAATTCTACTCTTTGTGGCCAAGCAGAACAAACAATCCCTTTTCCATGTGACCACTCTCCAAACCCATGGATACAGCTGTCTTATCCCAATAAGAGGGTTCTCTTTCCTGACCAAACACTCCTGATTTGATGAGTCTTTGTTCTCAAAAAGCTCCTTGCCATTTCTTTATTAGTCAATAGAACTAAGGTTATTTTCACTATAGCACTTTCTAACTTCCTAATTATCTTGGAGATTGCCAAGTAAAATTGATTACAGAGTAAGCCATACACTTTCTTTGAAGCAGGTAAAATGTTGCTTCACTACTCAGAAGGAAAGGTGACCATGTTTACTTTTCTTTCTTCTCAGGATTTTAGTTGCTATCTAGCTACAAGTTTTCAATGTTTCTAAAGTGATGTAATCTGGGGATAAGTAAGTTATTGCTCCCCTGGTCTATGCTCTGGTTTTTACCCTAGAAAGGCTCCTGCTCCCTCCAGCCACAAGCCCAAGCAGTCCTTTTGGCCCTGAAACTCTGACCAGAATGCCTGCATTTCTGTAGCCACAAATGCTAGTGCTACTCTCTGTCTCAGAACAGCCACCAGGACCCTTCTCCTTGTGACCAATCACAAACACTCCTATCTGCCCTGGACTTTTGACACAGAATTGCACCTGGGCAATAGAATTGATAGTCAGCACCAGATGTCCCCAATGCTAGCAACAAGACCCCATAATCTCTTTTTGAACAATTGTCAAAACTTCAGCATCTCTAAGCTAAGACACCTACCACCACCACCACCATCATAGCTGCCGCTACTGTTGCTATCACTACATGTGTACACTCCAGACAAGCCTCCACTGACCTTTTGTTGGTTCTGCCACTCCAAAATTTTATTTGAAGCATTATTATCAATTTGTTTGGAGAGGATGGTTGGGAGAATTTAGTTGGTATGCTGCCTCTAATTTACTGTCTTGGCTCCAGGTTCTTTTCTTTTAAACCAAAAGATTTTATTAGTTCTCTATCCTCCAAGGACAATGTGAACCAGAAAGCAAGTAGATAGATAGAGGGAGAGAAAAGTAAAAAAAACAGAAGCAACTCTGCTTAGGTTAGTACTTGGTATTTATTGGACCAGTGTTTTTCAGGTTTTTCTGTGGGAGAAGGAAATGGTCCAAGAAATTCAAGTCTATTGTTTCGTATAAGAGTAATATAATTCCACATCTGCTTTTACTGTTCTGTGTCCCTCTGCATAAGTTCCTCTACGGGATTTTTGCCTTTAAATACGTTTATCTTCTCCCTCATTTGGCTCCTCCGAAGACAGGATCAGATTAACCTGAAGTGGTAACTCACTCATTGCCTAATGCATAATGGTAACTTTATTTTTCCAACTTTGCAATTGGTTAAAGAGTCCTTATCAACAAATAAAAGTCTCCTCTAGCAGACAAGTAAAGTAATTGAGGAGCCCATAAAAAGCAAAAAAGGGGAAACTAGATGAAGTTAAAACAAGTTTTAGCTTGAGGTCATCATTGATCTCCATAGTAAATACAAAAAACTAACAGGTTTATTAGCCTCTGTTTGGTTGTAAATCATTATTATTGCCTTCTTTTCACATCTACCAGTCCTTTCTTAGCCATGTACTTCCAGTAAAACACTCAGGTTGGGCACTTTTAAAGATAAACAGGCTTAAGCCTTATTCAGATTCTAAACTATAAGTGACACCATCACTTGGGCTCAGTCGAAATTATACCAAAAATGTAAACAATGTGTCTCCCAAGAGTCATTACTTTGGTTATGTGAAATATCACCTGCCTCATTTCTGTGGATGAAGAAAATAAGAATGGAGAGGGAAATAGCTCCAAGTTAATAAAGCTATAGTATGTAGAATATTTCACTAGTAAATTCTGGCCAGTTAAAAAAATCCATCCATAATGAAAACTCAGCTATTGGAGTTGAATAAACATCATTTTTGAGATATGACTACATTTAAATTACATCTCTGAACTTGGTATAATGAAATGCATAGAGCATTGGTTAGATTTGGAATCAAGGAAGATCAGTTAGAATCTTGCTTACAATCCTTCTTAGCTGTGTGACTCTAGAAAGTCACTTAACCTTCCCAAATCTCAGGTGTCTCATCTTTAAAATAGAGATCCCACCCAGAGTTTTTATCTGCTACTTGTAAGTAGCAAATAAAACATTTTAAGACGCTTTGTAATTCTCCATAATCACAGAAATGTCAGTTAATATTAATATATTAGTTAATATTTGTATAATCAGTTAAGATTTGCAAAGTGTTTTACATATGTTATCTGATTGATTCCCACAATAACACTGTGGTTAGTGCTAATATAGTTCCTGTTTTATATAAGGGGACATGAATGCCAAGAGAGATCAAGACAATAAGGATTTGAGGCAGGATATGAACTCAGACATTCCTCACTCTAACACCCTAGATAATGCATCATGATGATGATGATGAATCCTTAGCACTTTGTATTGTCTGCTTTTGGAGATCCTAATTTTGTGGAAAAGACATCCCAATTTTGTCCATTGGCTATCTTAGCCAATCAAGAAAAATCATACAATTGACTCGTAAACCTCATTAAACTTGGAATGCAAAAAAAAGTCATGAAGGGGTTTTTTAAATTCCAACAAAAATATGCAATATTCACTCTGGCCTGATATTTACTAGGATAGATTCTCCATGAGGACACAGAAGTATAGTTCAGATAATATCGAATTTAAAATTTTAAGATAATATTTTTAAAAGGAAGAGAATCAATTAGAATGTGATGGTGTTTTATAAATTGGAATATGGCCCTTTGTGATGTTCTGGAAACCCAGAATACTTCAGATCAAATAATAAAGTAGCACATAAAAACTGATTCAGGAAGCTAGGTGGCACAGGAGACAGAATACCAGGCCTGGAGTAAGGAGATTCATCTTCCTGAATTCAAATCTGGCCTCAGACATTAACTAGCTGTGTGACCCTGGGCAAGTCACTTGACCCCCATTGCCCACCCTTACCACTCTTCCACCTAGGAGCCAATACACAGAAGTTGAGGGTTAAAAAAAATAGATGAAGAAATTGAGGCAAACAGAGTTAAGTGAGTTGCCCAGGGCCACACAGCTGGGAAGTGTCTGAGGCCGGATTAATTTCTTCATTTATTAAATGATCTAGAGAAGGAAGTAGCAAATGTCTCCACTATCTCTACCAAGAAAACTTCGGAAGAGGTTACAAGGAATCAGGTGGAACTAAAAACAAATGAAGAACAACAAAAAACTGATTCAGAAAGACCTGGTAAGTTGTCCATCTTCCTCATTCATCTCCTTTATATTTTCTTCCCATTCCTTCACGATACACTGGAAATGAAGACCATTGTTACTCAAAGTTCTAACTAACTAGAGCTGCCTCAGTCTTTCTTGGTTATCTAGTTCACTGGAGCCTAGAGAATTTACTAAGCATTCTAGTTTAATGAAAAGAAAAACACTACAAGTCTCTTCCTTTTTTAATTAGCTGAGGCCTGCAACTTACAGCAAAAATAAAGAAGCAGTTATAATATCAACAAAGGAGTTATTTAAGCAAAAGAGGCAATAATGTCACTGGAAGGGGAAAAAAACAACAAGATTTGTGATATGTAAGTCCCAAGGTGGATGATAAAGAGTTGACTATATTCCTCACTACTTCACTGATCTTCATAAATCCTCTGGGTAACTGTGGACCCCACACATCTATTTCCATCAAGATTCCAAGGTAATTTATTATTAGCAAAGAATTAATAGACACTTGGAAATATAATGTTAGAGTTTTTTTCTTCTCCTGCTCAGCTCCATTTCATGCACCAGTTCAGACATTAAATCTGTCATGGAAGAAGTCCATGTGCTCCTTTGTCATGTAATGCATTATGATCAGGAGCTAACAGAAAAAGAAAATTTAAAAAAAGAACAGTCTTTAATGACTTTTATTTGAAATGAAATGTCAACAAAATTCAGGAACAATATAAGACAGGAGAGAAGGTTGAACAAGGCTGTGGTTTACAGAACACGCAGTGTATTTCAAAATGGACTTGTCACAAGAGGCATCTATCACTAACTGGCAATTTCAGTGGGACTTACAAAACTCTAGTTTTCTGCACTGTGCTTTCTCAAACTGGTGATTCGAAGACATGGGAAGCAATTCATGAATCAAGAAACTGAGTGGGTTTCCCATTCTCCTGGAATGGTCTTCTCTCTTTCTAGTGGGCACCTGAAATCCAAGGCAGTACACTTGAGACCGTAGAAAACTACTGGGTAAAACCCAGGTGCTGGATACAACCCATTCTCCCCAAGGTAAATGAGCCCCCAGAAAGAAACAAATAATCTAGCAGCCAACCAATCAAGGAGAAAAGTGCTTCTACATCTAAGATGGGTAAAATAAAAAGAAACTCTGAAGATGCTAAAAGGAAGTATTATTTTTCAAGGTACATCAAAGAAAGAATGACATGTTTTCAGTGTTTTCTTTCCCCATTACTCTGCTGTATAGAAGAATGAATCTGATGAACACAGAGACACATGAGAAAACTTTTATGAAATAATTCAAAATGAAATAAACAGAACCAGGAAAACTATATATTCAATCATCACAATATTGCAATTTTTTCCATTGAAATGGAAGCTATATAATTATAATGGGGGGTGGGTAAACTGGCCTGGAAGAAGAGATATAAGATTGTACCAACCCTCTTTCTTCATAGGAGAAGAACTCTGAATATGGAACATAGCATATACTGTCTGCATGTGGTTGATACACTGAATAGTTTTATGGAACTGCTTTTTTTCCTTTTCTTTATTATAAGGAATGTTTCTCTGGGTGTGGAAGATAGGGGAAATATTGAGAAATGAAAGTGATATAAAAATCAAATGAGAGCAATAAATATTTTTGAATTTTTTTTTCCTTTCACAACAACCAATAATAAAAAAAAAAAAAACAACAACAGAGATGTGACTCCAATAGTAATGAAATGGCATAGAAAAATAGCACCCTCTCCTTATAGTCCCTGCAAGGAAAAGTCTAAGACAAAGAAAAAAGAATTCACTTTAATTCTTGTCCAAGCACTATTCTCCAAACCCCTAGGGCCAGGCAGCTTTGGAAGCTCCTGTTATACGTGTGTGAGTCCAGGAACTCAGAAGAGCAAAATGGCTGGCCCATTGCCTCATGAGGCAGAAAGCAAGAGCACAGCATTTCTCTTGCTTGCTTTAAATAATTTTCCATCCAGTTTACAGATTGAATAAATTCACAGCTCGTTTGACAGTATTATGCGTCCAATGGCCATATTTGGCAGCAGCTGAACATACTAACACACAGCAGACACCTCGCCAGCCCACTGGAAAGGCAGCGAGCATGTCCTGATCTGATGTGCTATCTGCAGCCTCCTCAACAGCGTTCTGAATTTCCCTATTAGATTCCTGGCAAAGTCACTTACTGTCCCTGCTATTGAGGATACGTGTTTCATAGAGAAGACCTTTCCAGCTGGGATCTCCCACAGCCCTGGTGCTTCTCCATCATCTAGCCAACCACGATACCTATTCACAAATGATACCTATCCATGGAGAGATCTGTGCTTTTGCCCATCTAGTGGACTCCCAGTATGAATACTCCCTCCAGTCTCCATCCATCCACCAGTCTATGACTTCATGCTTAAGACCAAGAGTATCACCTGAGGTTCAGAGAAAATAATAATAATAATAATAATAATAATAATAATAATAATAATAATAATAATAAACAACTAGCCATAATAACTATTTAGGCAGCACTTTAAATCTGCAAATTTTTTTTTACCTATATTCTCTAATTTGTTCCTCAGCAACCCTCATGCTATTATTATCTTTATTTTAGAGTTGAGAAAACTGAGGTAGATAGGTTAAGTGACTTGCTCAGGATCACTCAGCTAGTAATTATCTGATGTAGTATTTTAACTCAAGTCTTCTAGTATAGCAGCCTATCCACTATGGCTCTAGTCTCCTCAATAACAGTTAACATTTACCTGGCATTTTAAGGTTTGCAAAGCTCTTTGTATCTATTATTTTGTTTAATCATCACAATAACTCTGAGGCAGGTGTTTATTATTATTATTCTCATTTTGTTTATTTATTTGTTTATTACTATTATTCTAATTTTACAAATGGCGGGACCAAGACTGAGAGAGGTTAAGTGATTTACTCAGGGCCACACAGCTAGAAAGTGTCTGAAGTGAGATTTGAACTGAAGTTTCCCTGACTCCAAATACTCTTCTTCACATATATTTAATCTGAAACAACTAACATTTAAAAAAATAAATTGGATGGGTCAGGGAGGGAAAACGGGAGGCAGCTTGGTACAAAGGAAGAAATTTTACTTCTAAAATGGGATCTGAGTTCAAATTCTAGTTCTGCTACTTACTACCTGTGTCACCTTAGATAAAATTTAATCACTCAGCCTCAGTTACCTCATCTGTAAAACAAGAGATTTGGACTAGATAGCCCCTGGGTTGTTTTTTTTTTTTACTTGTTTCTGGTTTGGTTTTTGTCATGTGGAGTATGAGAAAGTATCTCTAGAACCTTGTTTGCAACACCAAAGAGGCATTATAGTTCTGATACTTACAGGAGGGATGAGCTAGATATGGAGAGTTGGATATCCTTTTACCATTTTGTAGCAGTGTACACAAGCTTTCCTAGGTATGACGGGAGAATGATGTCCTTTATAGCTCTAGATCTCTGATCCTATAAATAATACTTTTCCAAGGTGAGCATATAATCACAACCCCATTTTATCTAATGGCTTTTAATTGATACCTTTTGGTTTTATATCATCTTTGTTTTAATAATAAAATAATATATTGCATATTGGTTTTGGAAAATATGTTATATATTATCTCATTATAGATAGAAGCAAAGAATGAAAAAAAAGATAGAGATGGATAGAGAAATAGAGAGATATAGATATATCCCTTTTTCATCCCCAGTAAGCTATCAAGAGATGGCTAAGAGATTAAAAATCAAAGATTAAAAGAGGAAAAAATAGTTCAGTCAAACCAACCAAATATATGAATTTAACTCTACAGAGATTCTTACAGCAACCCTGCATTACAAGAATAATATTCCATACCCAGAGATCCCCACTTCTGCAATGTAAGACATCTGTTGATGATAATTATCCTTGTCATTATCTCAGAAAGCAAGACATTATATTCTAATCATCCTTTAATTCCATATGATTAGCATTTCCAAGATAATAGTATGATCTTTGGGCCAAATAAAAATGAATTGGGGATTTGGGGATCTAAAGGAAAGAAATATTTTCAAACAAAGTATTCAAAGTTAACATGTGAGATGCCTCAAATGAATGGAGCTTCAACTTTTATGATACGGTAATCATACTCTTAGATTCAAGTAAGTTTGGCTTTAAATCATGTCCCTGGCATTAGATGTGTGATCCTGGGCAAGTCTTAGGACATCAGTGTGCCTCAAGAAATTCTGTATTATTTAATGACTAAGTCAGAGAATATTGCAATTTACTTTGGCAAAGGGGGGTTCCCACACAGCAAGTTTCCTAGACTGAAACTATAGCTAAAGTCTCAACTTCTCTAAGAAGCTTTTCTAGGTCCTCATTAGTGATAGTGGTTTCTTCTGAGATTATCTCCAATTTATCATATAAATTCAGAATGGGTAAATGACTTAAATATAAAGAAAGAAATTACAAGTAAATTAGGTGAACATGGAAGAGTATACCTGTCAAATCTATGGAAAAGAAAAGAATTTAAGACCAAGCAATAGATAGAGAATATTACAAAATGTAAATTTTGCTCATATTAAATTAAAAAAGGTTTTGTACAAATAAAACCAATGCAACCAAAATTAGAAGGGAAGCAACAAATTGGGGAAAAAATCTTTATAACAAAATCCTATGTCAAAGGCCTAATTTCTCAAATTTATAAGGAGCTAAATCAATAGTACAAAAAAATCAAGCCTTTTCCCAATTGATAAATGGGCAAGGGACATGAATAGGCAGTTTTTTTTTTGTTTTTTTGTTTTGTTTTGTTTTGTTTTTTAAACCCTTGTACTTCGGTGTATTGTCTTATAGATGGAAGACTGGTAAGGGTGGGCAATGGGGGTCAAGTGACTTGCCCAGGGTCACACAGCTGGGAAGTGGCTGAGGCCGGGTTTGAACCTAGGACTTCCTGTCTCTAGGCCTGACTCTCACTCCACTGAGCTACCCAGCTGCCCCAATAGGCAGTTTTTAAATGAAGAAATCAAAACTATCAATAAACACATGAGAAAGTGTTCTAAATCTCTCATAATTAGAGAAATGTAAATCAAAACAACTCTGAGGTATCACCTCACACCTAGCAGATTGACCAATATGACAGCAAAGGAAAGTAATAAATAAATGTTGAAGAGGATGTGACAATATTGGGACACTAATACATTTGCTGTCGGAGTTGTGAATTGATCCAACCATCCTGGAAGGCAATTTGGAACTATGCCCAAAAGGCTTTAAAAGATTGCCTGCCCTTTGATCCAGCCATACCACTGCTGGGTTTGTACCCCAAAGAGATAATAAGGGGAAAGACTTGTACAAAAATATTTGTAGCTGTGCTCTTTGTAGTGGCAAAAAATGGAAAATGAGGGGGTGTCCATAGATTGGGGAATGGTTGAACAATTTGTGGTATCTGATGGTGATGGAATACTATTGTGCTGAAAGGAATAATGAACTGGAGGAATTCCATGTGAACTGGAAAGACCACCAGGAATTGATGCAGAGTGAAAGGACAAGAACCAGGAGAATGTCGTATACAGAGACCGATCCACTGTGGCACAATCAAACATAATGGACTTCTCTACTAACAGCAATGTTGAACCAGGACAATTCTGAGGGACTTATGAGGAAGAACACTAGTCACATCCGGAAAAAAGAACTGTTGGAGTAGAAACACAGAAAAAAAATATGATTGATTACATGGTTCGATGGGGATATGATTGGGGTATTGGTGTTAAAAAATCACTCTATTGCAAATATTAATAATATGGAAATAAGTTTTGAACCCAGTAAAATTGCTCATTGGCTTTGGGAGAGGGGAGGGAAGAGGGGAGGAAAAGAACATGAATCATGTAACCATGGAAAACTATTCTTAATTAATTAATTAATTGGTTGAACCTGCAACTAAATAAATAAATAGGTGCACTGTGGTTTGCCAATGTTCTCTTCAATTTGGCATGTAGAATTGAACCCAGTTTTCCAGATGTTGTTTAATTAGCACAGATTTCAGTGGAACTATTACTTAATATCATAGAATTTGGAGATAATGAACCATCTAAAACAACCTCAATGTGTTATTGAGGATAAGGAGGAAACTGAGGTCCTAGAGAAGTTTAATGATTTTCCCAAATGTTGCTTATCCTATTTTCAAAGACCAATGACATCATGAAGTGATGTCTTAACTTGCTTATAAACTGGATTTAGAGAGGTGGAGTTGCACAAAGGCATTAGCCTCACTCTGTCTTCCAAAGACATCAAAGTCCAGTGGCAAGACAAAAGTCAAGAGGTGTGGCAATGGCCCATCTCTGAAGAGATTGTCAGGACTGTCTCTTCACAACCAAGGGTGCCTACTTCAGCTGTATTCCTGGCCACTGGAACAAATTGTTCTCTTCCACTCATTCCTCTAGAGGAAGTCTTCCCATGAATGGAGTAGACATATAAATAATTCGCCAACAGGTTTGAGGCCTATTGGTTATCTTCAACTTGATTTAAACCATTTACAAAATAGTTTTACCTGGGTATAGCCACTATGCATGCTATATCTTCTTGGAGCCATAGGTGAGAATTGGATGAAAGGTAGACAGGAAAGGTAGATGAGTGACAATGAAAAAAGGTTCAGCAAGCCTCATACCAGAAGTTATGGTTCTCCTAGAACACCCTCAAGAATTTCCAAACATACACCAGATGAAAATATCAGACTTGGTCCAAGTCCCCTGACTCCACTTCCGATGCCCTTTCTACTATTCCACAATACCTCTCAATATCCAATCCAATCAAATCCAGGAAGCATACATTAAATACCTGTTATTGTATTGTACTCTGAAAGGCATTAGGCACACAAAGACAAAAGGAAAAAAATTTATGCCTGACTTCAAGAAGCTGACATTCTGCAAGAGACTTATGTGCTACTAATAAGAATCCAATCCTAGATAGCTTTTCTTTTTTAAAATCAATCATATCAAAATCACTTCAGTTGTGATTAATTCTTCATGACCCAATTTGAGGCTTTCTTGGCAAAGATACTGGAGTGGTTTTCCATTTCCTTCTCCATCTAAATTTTCAGGTGAGGAAACTGAAGCAAACAAGATGAAGTGACTTCCCCAAGAATTTCAGTTAGTAATAGTCTGAGGCTACATTTGAACTCAGAAGATAAGCCTTCCTGATTCTCAGCCCAATGCTCTATCTACTGCACCACTTATCTGTCCTATATTAAACAGGTACTTGACTAAAACCCAAACATCTTTTTCGAATAAGCTTCTCTCGAGTTAAGTCTCTCCTTTCCTGTCCTTGTAAAACTGATTTTTTTGATTCTATATTCAAAACAGTATACTAAACCCTCTTAAATGTGTTTTTCTTGTCAGTTCAGGATTCTAGCTATTATCAAGATCCTCTATAACCTTAATTCTTTCATCTCACAAAACCTAAGAGTCATATGGTCAGGTCTATTTCTTATTCTCCTTAGAATCCCATAAAATTTCTAATATAAAATCTTCCATATAATGAACCTTCAATAAATATTTGATGAATAAGGAATAATCCTAGCCCTCAAAAGTAAATAGGAGAAATGATGTGCACAAATAATCAGGATATAAGTAGAATGTGGAAGAGGAGGGAATATGTGTGTGTGTGTGTGTGTGTGTGTGTGTGTATGCTGTCTGCTTAGCTAGAAGGGGGAATCACTTAATAGGACACTGGAACTAGACCTTGAAAGAGGGGTAAAAACTGGACAAACAGCTATGAAAGACAGAGGACAGAGATGATAGGACATATAAAAGAGAGAGGAAAGCACTACAAAAAATATGAAACATAAATATGAGAATTTACTCCTATGTCCATCCCAAATTAATCAGAGAAGGTCCAGAAATCTTTATTGAATCAAGTACTCAGTCAACCCAATGTAGATTAGATATGAATAAATTATTCATCAATTTTGAAAGACTCATAGTGGTTCTGAGTTATTGGATGAAAAATATGATTTTATACAGAAAGTATTTTGTGATTGGTTAAAGTGAATCAGTCATGCCCCTTGAGTCTAGGTCTAAGTTTAGAGTCAGTAGACCAAGTGATTTTATTATTTATTATTGAATGCCTTCTGAGATATAAATACCCTTGAGAGTGGGGAGGATTAGGTAGGGAAGAATACAGTTTCTCTCCTGAGTTTCCCTTTTACCACATAACTTTGTGATCTTCAAAAGGTCAGAACATGTGGAGTTCCCATCAGCATCTGTAGCAGTTGCTGATGGCAGTATCTGGAACTAAAAGCCACATCAAGGGCAAACTACACATACTGAGGAAAAGCTACTTCATTCAGGACTACAAAAGCATCAACCCTAGGAGTCCAAAAGAGAGTTACACCTAAGGGGAAATTCATGAGTAATCCAAGAAGGGAGAAAAGATCTGGAGTTAGGAGTTTACATTTTAGCCAAAGGCACTTTCTAAATTCCTGCTCATTTCCCCCAGGGACCTTGTGTGTGCAAGAAGAAAGAATGACTCTAGTTTAAGGTAATGTTTCTGTAAAAAATTGTCCTACCTGCTCAGTAAATAACTTTTATAAAGACCAATTAAATATGGCTAATAAATAATTGGACACCCCATAAATCCCAGCATAGGAGCAATACCCTCCCTCTGGAGGTCCCAGCCTACCAATTGGCAGAGGGATTAGGGAAGAAGCCTTAGAGAAGGGATTATAGAAATTTGTTTCAAGCAGCATGGTGTATAGATGAGCAGGTGTGTGGAGTATGTGAAACAGTAGTGTGAGAAAAAATTACAAAAGTAGATTGCCCACAGGTCTTAGAGTGTCTTGAATGCAAGGTCAGGAGTCTGGACTTCAGTATGACTGTTGCAGACCTTCTCAAGCCTCCTACTTCTCTCCTGCTTTCTCTATCAAAACAAAGGACCTTGACTCAGAAAATGCAGTGTGGGCACACACACACACACACACACACACACACACACACAATTGCTGCACTTATGTAAATGAGGACCACATAAACAAAGCTCTCCCCCACCCCACCCACATACACCAAGCACCCTTTAGGTCAAATGCAATGACCAACGCAAGACTGGTGATGACTTTTTGAAATTAAAACATCCACCATATCTTCCTTCTTCCTTCCTCTGACAAATGATAAATAGCAAACATATATGGTTATATATAGGTACTATCATTCTTTTGATGGTGTTTTGTTCAATGTTTTGGGTGATTATACTTTGAGGAGGTCTTCTCTGTGAATTTATTTGGGTTGGTCCCACATCAAAACAAAATTTACTCATTAAAAATAAAGGTATATCACTTATCTTACTAAGAAAACAAGTAGACCCTTTTCTCTCCTCTATACTTCAGAAATTCTCTATATCACGGTTTCATTCTCTCCTCCTTTCCTCCAGTCTAAAGGAAAAGTTGGCTTTTCTTGATAAAGCCAGCTTCTCTATCTGTGCTTTTTTAATTTTGTGCTTTATATCATTCCTTCCTTCCTTCCTTCCTTCCTTCCTTCCTTCCTTCTTTCCTTCCTTCCTTCCTTCCTTCCTTCCTTTCTTTCTTTCTTCCTTCCTTTCTTTCTTCCTTTGTTTCTTTCTTTCTCTCTCTCTCTCTGCCTGTGACTGTGTCTGTGTTTGTGTCTCTCTCTATCTCTGTGTCTCCCTCTCTGTCTTTTTCTCTCCCTGTGTCTCTCTTGTTCTTCTATTTTCCTCTCCTTCTCTCACCATCAGCCACTCCTTATCTACTGACTCCTTCCTCACTTCCTTACTACACATATACCCAAATCTCCCATATCCTTAAAAAAACCCTGCAAATGATCTCACTACCCCCTTATGTTATCATCCTAATAGTTTTTCTCTTTTTCACAGACTCCTAAAAATGTCTTTTACCTTTGTTTACTCAATTCATGATCTCGAACCCTCTTCCCAGCTCCTTGCAATTTGCTTTCCAACTCCTCAGATCTAACTCAATCTTCTGTCTCCACAATTACCCATGATCCTGCTCTGCTAACCCAAGCCCTTTTCTCAGACCTCACTCTCCTTGACCTCTCTGCAGTTTCTGCCATCATTCCTCCTTCTGGATATTCTCTTCTTTCTATGCTTCTGAAACATTATTTTCTTCAGGTTAGTGTTCTACCTTTCTCACTGCTCACTCATGCTTCAGACTCTTTTTCTGTCTCATCATTCATCTTTTATTTCCTAATAGTGAGTGTCCCTAAGGCTTTCTCTTCCCACTCCCCTATACTGTCCCCTGTGGTCATCCAACCAAAACCTCAGGTTTAATTACCTTCTCTAAGCAGATGTCTTCCTAGTCTATATGTTTGGCCCTAATTTCTCTCCCACTTCTGGGCCTACAAGACCACCGTAAGGCAGAATATCTCCATCTGGATACCACACCAGCGTCACAGAACTCATTATCATTCCTCCTACATTCATCCCTTCTCTATCTTTTGAGAGTACCGTAAGCATTTATTAATTTAACAAATATTAATTTGTTATTTAATTTATTTTATTTAATCATTTAACTATCTTAAAGAGGTATTATATATGTGTCAGACATTGTGCAAGGTTCTGGGGATACAAAGACAAATGAAATAGTTTCTTCCTTCAAAGACCATAAATGCCACGTGGGTGATGGGGTACAGCCAGTGAGCACCTAAGTAAAAACAAAATCTGTACAAAATAAATACAAACTAATTGGGGTGGAATACCAACAAATTGTTTTTTTTTCCCTTTTCCTTACCATTATTATTCATTCATTCATTTATTCTCTCATTAAGTACATTTGTATTAAGTGTAGATTACTGGGGTTGGTGAGGAATAAAGATACCATTTTAGAAAGGGGAAGAGATACAAACAATGACAAATGTTTCGTACATGCATGTATACATGTATGAATGCATATATATTATTGAAGAAAGGAAAGCTCAACAGCCTCAGGAATTCTATGAGCCTGAACCATCCTGAGATGAATGAAGAAATGTTCTCCAAAGGGAAATAAATAAAAGATATGATAATCACATCATTGATTAAAGTTGAGTTTTTTGTTTCCATGTTTTACAATTGCCAACACTCCCTCACTTATTGGAAAGGTCTGTGAAATTGTGGCTATGAGATGTCAGGGTTCAAATGGTAAAATGAGAAGCCACAGTAGGAGAGGGAGTGGAAAGGGAGGGAGCTTAGTAAGAAGCATGGAGAGGGAGGAAGCAGAGGCAGGCCAGTCCTTTAGCAGCTAAAACACCCAGTCTTCTGAGCCAAGTATGATTGATGGGCTCATCTCAGGTTCCCCCAGTGATTGAAGCCAGATTGTCAAAAATAGACAGTAAAACAGAAGAGAGAAATAAGAACTTGAATGCTACTGTCAACTTGCTACAGGAAATGCAGCAAAGAGTATTGGACTTGCATGAAGAGTGAGGCAAACAAAAGGGAAATGTTGAACGGGCTTTTTAGCAGCCTCCAAGGACAACTGAAAGAAAATCTGGGGCATCTGATGTTATAATCATGATGAGTTTCCAAACAGGTAATCTCATTGCCCTCCAGGAAATGTGACTTCTGCTGGCATTGGTTCTGAAAGCTATAGGAAGTAGGTAATGGGTCCCAGCCTTTGGCAATACTCGAAGGCTCAAAGGTGATGAATCAAAAGATAACAAGTTAATGGATTTGAGCTAGAGCAAAAATACCAGAAAATGGGGCCTTAACTACTCCACTTAGCTACTTTCAGAGTCACGAGAGAAGAGATACTCAAGAATACTGGCCAACACAGCAGATCCTCATCAGAACTTTGATCCCAAAAGAGCAAGCCTTCTAGTTCCTAGCAAACCAGCTCATCACAAAAATAATAAACTTAGGTCTGTAAAGGACCTTTAGCATCATCTAGTCTGACATGTTCTCTTTTTTTCAGTTTCATCGATGTGTTTTGCTTTTACATTACATTAACAGATCACTATCACTTTGGGAAAGGTCTCTTATGATGAAGAAAAACAATTAAGTTAAATAAATCATACAGTGACCTCATCTGAAAGTGTTTGTAACATTTTGCATCCAAATAAGGAAACCAAAAGTCCAGGAAAGTTAAATGAAATAACTTGGTACCGATTCCTTCCTCATTTCTGCCTACTGAAATCTTTTTTTTTTTTCAAGGCCTCTATCGGATACCATCTTTTTCCATAAAGATGTGTTCTCTCCCAGGTAGATGTGTTCTCTCCTATCTCAGATTTTTTTACCTAGTACTTTGGATGCCTTTATCACATTCTACTTAATATCACACTTATTTGCCTATCATATTCACGCATAAACCTCATTATATTGTAAGCTCTTTGTGAATAAGATTTGTGTCATTTTTCAGCTTTCTAGTATACTCGCAATTTATCCCCCTCCATACACTCTATGATCTAGATATACTAGCCTACTTACTATTTCTCACATACATCAATCTATCTCTTGAATCTGTGCATTCGTACTGGCAATCCCTCATGCCTAAAATACTTTCCACCCTAGCCTCCACTCCTGAGTTTTTCATAGTTCCTTTAAGACTCCACTTAAATCCCATCTTCTACAGTATAACTTTCCCACTGGCCACCAGCTCCCTGCTAATTTCTTCTCTTAGATTGCCTTCCATTTAATATGGAGGGATGGATAGATAGATAGATAGATAGATAGATAGATAGATAGATAGATAGATAGATAGATAGATAGATAGATAGATATTATTAGCACATCTTCTTACACTTTACTCCTTGACACCATTCTCTTGGATCCAGTGATCCAGACTGTTCCAGAAACAAGACCCTCCATCTCCCAGCTCTGGGCATTTTCTCTGGCTATCTGCCTTACTAGAATGCCCTCTGTCTTTTGCTCCACCTACTGACCTCCCTGGCTACCTTTAAGTCTTAATCATTCCTCAACTCCTCTTAATTCTAGTGCCATCCCTCTGTTAATTATTTCCTACTTATCTTCCATATAGCTTGTTTTTATATATTTGTTTGTACACTGTCTTCTCCATTAGACTGTAAGCTTCTTAAGGGCAAAAATTATCTTTTTTCTCTTTCTGTATTATCAGTGCATAGTACAGTTCCTGGCACATAGTATGCACTTAATAAATGTTGATTGATCAAATGTTGTTAATCTCATTTGCATATGAACTCTTCGTGTCTTAATTCACATGCCTGGTGCTTGGAAAATACTTAATAAATGATAGTTCATTGTCTGACTACTGAAAGACAAATTGATTTTTTTTCAATCCTTACCTTCTGTCTTAGAATTAATACTAAGTATAGGTTTCAAGGGAGAAGAACAGTAAGGGCTAGACAATCAGGGCTGAGTGACTTGTCCTGGTTCATACAGTTCAGATTTAAACACAGGACTTCTTGTGACCAGGCCTACCTCTCTACCCACTGAACTACCTAGCTGCCTTGCAACTGACTTTTTCTCTTCTCCAGAACTATATATAGAAGAAGTTGAATGGGCTGGAATTTCTTCAGAGAACTAAACAGCTCTTTCAAAGGCCCCAAGCTTTTTATTTCCAGTATTCTAGGGCCGCGATTATATTATTGTAAGAGCAAGAACACAACAATCTCTGATGAATTAAAAATGAATATCACGCAAAATGCAAAGAGTTGGGAGGAGCGGGGAGAGGTCCCATAATAGATTGGAGAAGTTTGCCTTATACAAGCTATGAGGAATTTTGAAGGATAAGAGTATAATATGTCGTCAGGGAAATATGTGAAGAAAAGACAAGCTAGTCACCAAGTGAAGACCAAGGATGACAGGCAGATAGCCACGGTGTGCCACTGGTATCCAGAGTGTATCACTGGTAACTGAAAGATGTCAGGAGAAAATAAGAAGCCTACCAGCACATTGGGTGGACCTCTTAGAGTGAACAGATGGTAGAGCATGAGCAAGAGTTGCATGCATGGAAGGCTTGCAATATGCATCATTGGAAAAAATATCCAACCTGCTGAGATCACAGATTTATTTGAATATCCAATACATCCTCTTTATCCAGCACAGAGTCTTGCATGTATTTACATTCACTAATTAAATTCAAGTGAACTGAGTTGACCAAGATTCTTCAGGATTACCATAGATGAGTCAGAACTCAAACCCAGGTCCTCTGATTCCCTGCCTTGTGTCAATGTACTCTCCCAGAGTTATGTGCCTTGGTTGTTTTTTAAGTCACAGAAACGCTCAGGAATTCAAAGTAGGCTACAAAAGCTCTGCCTCCATCCCTGGGATCCAAGAAATGATGGAACTAGACTAAACGGTCTCTTACAGTTCCCTCCCCACCGCAGCTCTGAATCCTGTGTCTCCTAAAGAAACTTAAGGCTGAAAAGTCAATGTCTATTTGCTAATAATACTAGTTTCTTTGGTTCTCTGGCATTGCTAACTTCTAGCCCAAGGAGTTAACTGAAGGCCCAGGGTTTCAACATATCAAAGAACTGAAGGTCTTAACTGAGATGCCATCTAGTGGCACAGGCTAAATCCTTGGGAAAATGAGAACTCACATCAGACTTGTGGCCCCTAGGCCCCCAGGATGAGGTGTCACATCTGCTCTTTGGCTTATGTTGCCATCTGTAAAACGAGGAGAATATTAAATATTGACCTCATGTGGCTCATGCAGGCTTTAGGAGCCTTCAGGATTTTAATGTTTGCAAATTACTTTCCAGCAGTTACCTGAGGAACTTGATAGTAATAATCTTGCCATCTCAGAAGCTATCTTCTCTGTCTATCTCTCTCTGTGTATTTCTTTATCTATCTCTGTCTCTTTGTTTCTCTCTCTCTGTCTCTCTCTCTGTCTCTCTGTCTCTGTCTCTCTGTCTCTGTCTCTCTCTCTCTCTCTTTCTCTCTCTCTCTCTCTCTGTCTCTCTCTCTCTCCCCCTTTTTTCCTCTCCCTGCCTCTCCCTCTCTCTTCTCTGTACGTGTCTCTCTGTCTCTGTCCCTGTCTCTCTATCTCTGTCTCTCCCCCCTTCTCTTTTCCCTTCTTTCCTCTGTCCCTCCCTCCTTTCCCCTTTTCTCTCTCAGCCAGCAAGGGAGGATCATTGCACCTACAAGTGATGTTTTGCACAGTTATACAGGTAGTCACAGCCATTCTGTTGTCAATGTCTTGCAAACGCATACTAAATGTTCAACGAATATAAAAAAGTTATCAAATGAATGTGCATAGTATGTGGTTCTGGAATCCTAGCCACAAAATAAGTAGGTCTATGCTAACAGCAAAGCTGGTGGAGTAAGGGTAGAATGAGATTTTTTGGTTAAAAGGATCACAAGTCTCCCTCTTTTCCTTCTCAATGGATCTAAACTGTCATCTAATATAATCATCCTACCCCTACCCAAAGAAGCTGAAAAGCAAGAGCAAGGGAAGGTATAAATAAAAAGGAAGAACAATGAACCAGAAACCTGTGTAGTCTCCTGATTTCTATAATGATAGAGGTTAATATTTGTAGTTTGGGAAGTGGATGAAATAATAGAGATGGAAGGAGATGATGAAAAGATTTTCTTTTTCCTATTCTAGTTCCTCTTTCTCCATTCTATATTTCCTTTTATTTAAACTCATCTTCCACAGCTCCTTCATCTGCTTAGGTTGTCCTCTATCTCCCCTATGCCACCATCCCACCTCATTTCCCACACTAACATTAAGGACTTGAAATGTACTCTCTCCCTCCCATTTCCTTCAAATATCTAAATTCCATCCACCTTCCAAAGCTCCAAACTTTGGAAGTTTCCAACGTTTCCAAAGTAAGGTTAGGTTTTCCCTGTGAATTATTTTCTGACTAGTCCAGCCAATGAAGTTTTCTGAAAAGCCTATAAATATCCTTTTTAGCTTTAATCTCTCTGTGATATTAGCTTCTCTAATGGTTTCATGTATATAATATCTTCATTGTACTGAATACCACCTGAAAGAAATTGACCTAGGCATCTACATTTGAAAAAGAGTGGGCCCAACTAGGTGGCTCAGAGGTTAGAGACAGACCCAGGAGGTCCTGGACTTGAATTTCAGATACTTCCTAGTCATGTGACCCTGGGAAAGTCACCTAACCCTAATTGCCCAGCCCTTATTGCTCTTTTGCTTGGAACTGATACTTAGTATTGATTCTAAGAGAGAACTTGAGAATTTTAAAAAAAGAAAGAAATTATTTCTATATGTTATTGAAAATATTTTAATTAAAAAAAGAAAAAGAATGGATGAAAAATGTATATTACCCAGATGACATGCAATTGGATGGTAAGTCCATAGAATTACCCCATCAGCATATACATTTGGGACAGGTGCTGCAGGTAGATAATTAACTGGTACCAGATTGTAATAAGAGAAGGGAAATCTGGCAAGAATCACGTTTCTGAAATGGTGCAGTATTTTTAATTCAATGTAATATATATTTATTAAGCATCTGCTATGGTGTAGGCCAATGATGGGCAAACTATTCCTCATGAGCCAGATCCAGGCCATAGTTTTCCTATCACTGCCTTAAGCAATTTTCTAATCATTACATCTGGATGTGGGGGCTCAGTGATTAGGGAATTGCTTAAGGCAGTGATGGGCAAACTATGGCCTGGATCTGGCCCAAGGGGAATAGATTGCCCATCACTGGTCTACGCACTTAAATCCCAAAGAAAAATGACAAAAGTTGCATTCTCCTGGGATTATTCCCAAATATCCATCTTCTAAAAACTAGCGTTTCCTGGAGATACTCTATGGACATAAAGCATGGAATGTAACACTGTCAGAAGAAGCACAAATACTAGTGACCTAAAGAGTGATGGAAATGTGAATGGTAGACACAAGTAATAATAGTTAACAAGTTTTTCAGAGCACTTTACATTATCTCATTTGAACATCACAATCACCCAATGAGGTAAGTATCCCCATTTTGAAGATGTGAAACTGTGACTGCAGTCAAATAACTTCCTCGGAGTCAGATGGTAATTATATGAGCCAGGATTTGAACTCAAGGGTTCCTGATTCCAAGTCCAGCATTCTTACTGCTAGTCACCCAGCAAAGATGACTTTGACTCATGCTCAAGAAATAGCACATAAGATTTCATGAAAGAAAAGCATGCCAGGGCCAATTGTGTAGCAAGAGCAAGGGATTATTATTATTATCGCCATAAATGATGAAAGGCATCCATGTTTTTTGTTTGGGAGTTTGTTTGGGGTTTTGTTTTGTTTTTTAAGAGCATGGAATTTGGCATCAGGAAAGCCAAGTTGGAGTCTTAGCTTTGCCTTCTTTCTAGTTGTATAACTTTGGGCAAGTTATCAAGCTTCTTTGGGACTCTTTGTCTATAAAATTAGGGTTTGGGACAAAAACATTTTGAAGGTCCTTTCCAGTTCTGAATCACTAACCAAGCAGAGGATTTGGAGGAGAAAATGCAGAGGAATCACACAAAATTAAAAAGAATGACTGTGTTGTGCCCCGGAACAGGAAATACTCTAATAAGATCACGGACATATGTAAGCATGGAAAATTGTCCGCTCTGGACCAGAGAGCATTCTTTTGCTTTTTCTATTTCTCATGGCACCCAGACACTAGAAAAAGGTGAACATTTTAACTGAATGATTAATTGTTGCATAGTTACTTTGCAGTGTGTCCTTAGTTCTTATGACTTTACTCACAAACCTACCCAGCTAAGAAAGAGAATTTGGGGAAGGCTTGGGAGCATGCCAGGTGGCTTTTTAATACATCAGTTCTGCCACTAGCTAGCTCACTGGGTGACCTTGGACATGACCAAAGGCCATTTTACCACTCCAGGTTCCAATTTTCCTCATCTACAAAATGAGGGAGTTGGATGGCATGATCTCTAGGGTCTATTCCAGCCCTCTTTTTTCTAAGACCACTTTCCAGGTCTACCAGGAAAATGGGCATTTTTCTGGCTCATTACTTCAGGGGCCAGTGGGACTGTTTTCACAGGGAATTTATTTGATTTTGCTCCAGAAAATGTAATTTCTCTGCTACTCTGACATTGAAACAGGAGCTATTTACATGGGGACACTTCTCCTTTTGCTCTGCACTTGGACCGCATCCACAAGTAAGGTATGAGGAGATAGGAAATAGCTCTCTCCGAGCTTTGTTTTTGTTTTGGTTAGTGGTACCTCATGCAAGTACTCAGAAGCTTTTTAATGGTGCTACAAGAGGAGAGGAAAAAAAGGCTTAGGAGAATCTCGAAGACCAGCATGCCCTTTGCATTGAGGGAGCAAGCAGTCAACCAAAAATGTTATTTTGCCTCTCCTTTCATAACACATATTTTAAGAGAGGATTGACAGTGAGAAAAAGAACTCTAGATGTAATTTTCTATTTATTTCTATTCCCAGACCCAAAATTACATTGCAAAGCATCTCTGAGTCCTCCCTCTTCATCTCCCACATCTGATCAATGGTCAGGTCCCAGTGATTCTACCTCTCCCATAGGTTCTCTCTCTCTTTGATGGAGCCAATACTGTGGTTATAGTACTATAATTCAGACCCTCAGCACCTGTCACCTGGACTACGAATAACAGCTTTCTGTTCTATTGGTCTCCCTGCCTCCAGTTTCTGCCTTCTCCATCCCACATTCACAAAGCTGCCACAAAGTTCCACTGCACAGTGGAACCACTACAATCTGAGTTCAAATCCAACTGAGGTATTCACTAGTTGTGTGAACTTGGGCAAGTCACTTCACTTTCCCTCCATTTCCTCATCTGTAAAACAACCATCCAGTATCTTTGCCAAGAAAACCCCAAATGAGGTCACAAAGAGTTGGACACAACTGAAATGATTGAACAAGAGAAATGACTACATCTGACCAGCTCATGCCCCTTCCCAGTTCTTCTAGTGGCTCCCTTTGACTATAAAATTCAAATGACTTCCCTTAGTTTTGAAAGCCTTCCTCCGTGTGATTCCAGCCTGTCTGTGCAGCTTCATCTTACATTCCTTTCCTTCACTTACTTCATGTTCCAGTCAAATGCCTAGACATCTCTTGCTTTTTTCTGCCTCCAGGACTCCCTCTACATCACTACTTATTTCAAATATTTTCTTCCTTTAAGTATGATCTCAGGTAGCCCCTATCCACAAGACCATCTTTGATATCTACATCTCAGAGTGATCTCTTCCTTCTTAATTTTCTTAAGACATTTTTTACCTCCCTTTTCACACTCTACAGTGTATTGTTTATTAATATGCATATCCTTGTGCACTATTAAATTACAAACTACTAGAAAGAAGGGTTATATTCTTATTTTTGCAGACTCAATTTCTAGATCAGTACCTTGCACAAAGTAGATGTTTAATAAATGTTTCTTGAACTTAATTGAATTTCCAATACATTTCTGTGTTGAGAGTTGAATACAGCTTGATGCAATGAAGAAATTCAGAACAAAGCTATTAATATTAATACCAGCTAACTACTCCCCAATTACAAATTAATTGCACTTTATGTATTCTTATACTACAGATCATCATGAATTTTTTTTGGCATTCATGAGGGTCTGCATTATCATAATTAGCTCATCAAATTCTGCATTTATTAGTGGACAAAGGACATACCTAGTGGAATCCAAAAGCAGCATTCTGACACCGTTTTCCCCTCCTAAAAAGGGAGGTCATCTAAAAGGTTAGGGAAATGCATTTGCTCAGGACCTACCTGCCTAATGGATTTTTCTCTAAAGACCTTGAAAGAAGAGTGGAGTGGCCTAAGAAAAAGCAGAGACTCTTAATATCTTGGCCTTGGAAGGGACTTTAGAAATCTCTGAGTTAAACCCTTCCATTTTACAAATAGGGAAACTGAGGAACAGACCTATTCAACAATTAATATTTCTGGTATCTGGTATGTGACCCATTACTTCCTTTGACTAAGTCCTGGAGGAGGAGATTAGAAAGATACAGGGGAAAGCATGCTGCTCTCTCTAGAGCTGGTCTTCTACAAGATCAGGATCACAGGTTCTGAAAAGGACCCTGGAAGTCATCTAGTCAACCCCCTCATTTTTTTTCACAAGGGATCAAAGGTTCAGAGAAGTGACTTGCCCAGAGTAACATAATATTGTAAGAAACAGAGCAAGGATTTCAATATGAGCTTTCTATCTCCAGAACAGTACCCTGTATCATGAGTAGCCTAGTGTTGAGTACAAACAGCGGACTGAAACTCAGAAGACCAGAAGTTCAAGTTTCAGTCCTACTGTTTACTAGTTTATGGTCTTGGGTAAATGATTTAATCTCTCTTAGCCTTACTTTCCTCATCTGCAAATTGGTAAAATAATACTTGGATGACATACTTCATGAGGTTATTATGTAGAATCATACCTTAAATCATGTGAAAGCATATGACTCTGAAATCATTATTAATCTCTCATATATACTTTTATTCTCTGAATTGGAAAGATATAGCCATTCTAGAAAGCAATTTTAAAATTATGGCCAATGTCAATAACTTATATATGCCCTTTGACCTAGTAATACCACTATTAATCCAATCTCCCCAAAGAGATCAAAGAAAAAGGAAAGGGACCTATATGTACACAAATCTTTAGAGCAGCCTTTTTTGTAACTACAAAGAACTGAAAACAAATGGAATGCCTTTCAACTATGGAACAGTGGAACAAACTATGCTAGATGAATATATATGAATATTATTATATCATAAAACATGATGTAAAGGACAGTTTCAGAGAAACCTGTGAAAAACTACATGGATTAATGTAGAAAAATGTGAGTAAAACCAGGAAAACAATTTACAAAATTGCAATATTTATTTTCTCCCTTATACCTCCTAAAAAATGAAAACAAAACAATAAAAATTACCAAATTCTTGTAACAAATAGGCATACTTAAGTCAAAACAACTTTGAAAGATTTAATAACTCTGATCAATGAAATGACTAACAATATTGAAGCATGATACCCACTTTCTGACAGGGGAGTAATGGGCTCCAAGTATAGAATTAGACATTTTGGGGATAATAATACAAGAATTTATTTCACTTGACTATGCACATTTGTTTGGCTGCATTGTTTTGTTTTCCTTTTTTTTAACCCTTACTTTCCATTGTTACTAAACAATGGGGGTTAAGTGACTTACCCAGGGTCACATGGCTAGAAAGTGTCTGAGGTCAAATTTGAACCTAAAACTTCCCAGGCCTGGCTCTCAATCCACTGAGCTACCCAGCTGATCCCTTGTTTTAATTTCTTTTAGAAAGTGTGAGGAGAAAAATAAATGTGTGGGGAAAAAAAGTTTTAAAGAAAGAAATGTCCAGGAAGTGAGTTCTAGCATCATTCCAGTGATGATGTATATATAAGAAAAAGCACCAAGAACATCATTAAAAATATATTTGGCTAGGAAAGATATAGCAGTTACACCACAAGAATGAGTGATAACCAAAGGGCAGCATGAGTTTTACATTGGTAAGCACAAAATATTAAAAGAACCATATGAAGGTCCCCTAGTTGTTGAGGAAGATTCTCCATGGAATATTTGTGGAAGGTCATGAATAAGATTCTCATAGGATCAAAAGATGTCAATGGGTTACAACCAGAAACTGATGGAGTGAACTGGTACATCAATGGTAAGGAGACATTGAAATACCCAACCATTAATGATTAAAATGAACACTTCACATGCTTCATCTTGCATTATTGTGAAGGAGAGATAGAGAGCTGGCCTTGGAGTTGGGAATACCTGCCTTTGATGAATGATGAAGGATGAATGATGGGTGACAATGGGCAAGTCACGACCTTTTAAGGCTCTTCTCTAAGAGAATGAATTGGAGAGTATTTGGCCATTCAAATTTATGGAGGAAATTTCCACATTGGGAATGCCCTATTACAAGGAAATCACAGGCTCATACTTCCAAAATACCTTTCATATCAATGAAATTGTCTTATCTTTGTAGAACACTTTTCATTATCCCAGAGACTTTCACATAAAATCACCATAGCAAACTTGCAAAGCAGCCTCTGATAGGGAAAGTAACTTTCCTAAGGTCACAGAACAAATATCTTTCAGAGATGGGACTAGAACCTGAGTATTTTGACTCCTGATTTTCTTTCCAGGAATCTTGATACCTCCTTAGACTGAAGTGTATCCAGTGGCCTGTCTTATATTGAACTTCCAGATCCTACACTGGCATGCATCCTAATTGTATGAAAGCTGACTCAGATTCCTCCTGCTATTTCTCTTTCCAGTGAAACCTTGCAAAGGTGAAAAGGGACAAAGCCTTCGGGCCTCTGTTTTCTTATGGCAGGTTTGGTACAATTCATGAACCACTTTTAATACATTTGAATCCTCTGAGATACATTTTAGACAAGCCTGTATAATCAATGATCAAGCAATTCTCAGACATTTCTTTAGATTTTTGAAGATCAACAGGGTATAGTGTTGCAGTTTAACAACAATTGCCTTCTTCAATCCAAAGAGTCTGTTTCCTACAAAATAATAACCAGTCATATTTGTACCTAGAACAAGTAACACAAAATACACCTAGGGCAAATAAGCATGAAACACATCTTGTGATACTTAGGATTAGCCAATGAAAAGGAGGGGAGAAGAAAGAGAGGGGGGAAAGGGGGAAAAAAGAGCATGCTGAGGAAGAGCTTGTCTGGGATGTAATCATTGGCACACTCTGAGTGAGCTTCCAGTTTTAACGATTTTTGCTTACTACCTGTTCAATTATTTCTACGTTACTAAAAGGATTGCAAGCACTATCAGCACCTTTTAAAGTTCACCATCCAAGGGTAAAGAACATAACCCCATGCTAGTTAGAATTCTATATGGGAGAGCAGATAGGTGCCTCAGTGGATTGAGAACCAGGCCTATAGATGGGAGGTTCTGGATTCAAATTTAGCCTCAGATACTTCCTAGCTTTGAGACCCAGAGTGTGGAAAGCCAATAAGAGAATAGATAAAAATCTGAGACTCCTCTTTTGAACCCTTTTGTGATCCTTGTGATTTCTTGTTGAAAGTATTGTGGCCTTATTGAAGAGCTTTAGGTTCCTAGCGAAGCAACATTTAAAAGGTTAACCCTCAGCAGCTGGGTAGCTCAGTGGAGTGAGAGTCAGGCCTAGAGATGGGAGGTCCTAGGTTCAAACCTGGCCTCAGCCACTTCCCAGCTGTGTGACCCTGGGCAAGTCACTTGACCCCCATTGCCCACCCTTACCAATCTTCCACCTATGAAACAATACACCAAAAGTACAAGGGTTTAAAAAAAAAAAAAAAAAAAAAAAAAGGTTAACACTCTCCCCCTTTGGCCAGGAATGCAGCTGCCTGGTATAGCCAAGGCCAAAACCTTAGCAGGGGCAATTCAACCCTGAGAAAAACATTCCTGGACTTGGCTTTCTGATAAGAACCCAGTCAAAATTTAGCCTTGGCCTTGTTCTGTTCTGAAGTCAATAAGACCTTTTGTGTTTTGATATGACATAATTTATAACTTCTGCACATCTGCAAAGTTTCAGGGGGTTCTTTTGTGTGAAATGAGTCTTGAAATATATATATAATAAACTCCATGCTCCTGGTGACAGAGCTGGAAGCATGAGCTAAAAGATCTTCAGTGTCCATTATTTCCTTATCAACTAAACTGTCCTTATCAGATTATCAGAGATGATAAATAGATCTCGAGACCGGAGGAAGTAACTTAACCTTCATTGCCTAGGTCTCACCACCCTTCTGCCTTGGAACCACTACATGGTATTGATTCTAAGCCAGAAAGTAAGGATTTTGAAAAAGAAGAGAAAAGAAAAGAAAGGAAAAAGAACAAAGAGGAGAAGAGAAGAGGAGAAGAGAGGAGAGGAGAGGAGAGGAGAGGAGAGGAGAGGAGAGGAGAGGAGAGGACAGGAGAGGAGAGGACAGGAGAGGAGAGGAGAGGACAGGAGAGGAGAGGAGAGGAGAGGAGAGGAGAGG
>NC_058131.1:384095347-384122496 GCF_016433145.1 Gracilinanus agilis | reverse complement strand
GGGCGCGGGGGGGGGGGTTGAAGGGGAAAGGGGAGCATGAATCATGTAACCATGTTAAAAATGAATATTAATAAATGTTAAAAAAATGTATTGGGGAAATATTAAACGAAATAAATAAAATACAATTAAACATAAATAATAAGTTTCTAAGTCAATATGCCACTCCAAGGGATCCTTATCTTCTGTTCAGTAGCCTCCATTTCTATTTGTGTTTGACAACACTGGTGTACAAGCCCCCTGCCAAGAAACAGGAGCTATGTTTCACAGTTGGGCTGGTAAAATAAAGATTGCTCTTTGCTTTGAACAGATTTCTGATGTCTCTCAATGTGGCTTTCTCATGCTATTGTGGTCCTCTGCTGACTTCAGTCTTTTAGGCAGATTTTCCCAACTTTCTTGAATTCTCCGATCTGTTGCTTTTTACAGAGCAAGAATATTCCCCTGAATTCATGTACCAGTTTGTTCAGCCATCCCTTAACTCATGTTTACTGTCTTTGTTTCCACTTTTTTTCTTACCCTCTCAAAATCTGCCATCAGCTCTAGAGATGAAGGGGCTAGAAATAGAAACCTGCTAGCCTTGAGAAAAAAAACCCTCAATGTTTGGTTAGGTGCATTTCTTTTTTTCCATTTCAATGACATCCACCTCCTCCTTTCCTTGCTCACAGCCCAGAAGGCTTGCTTGGGACACTTCACAACATCCCCAAAGGTGGCTCCTTCACACTGCACAGTGTTTTATTCCTATCAACTATTATTCATTCTCAGTCCTTCATGAAGACCCAGGAATGTTTTCATCTTAACCTCTTCGGTAATGGTTTAGAGAGCTCTGTAATGAAGTAAGCATAGCTCTCATCACAGAAATTCAAATCTAACAATAAAATCTATATAAATTTAATGAAGATATTCTGAGCTAGGGAAATACGAGTTAGATAGATTGGGTGATAGAGATAGAAAATAGACACACATGTGTGCATACATATATGTGTGTATAAATGTTTTGTGTACATGTAGACATTTGTGTGCATATATGGTTATACATTATATGTGTGTGTGACACTATCTGTGCTCCCATGGAACTCTATCTACTCAGGTTCTAATCCCAATTCTGACAACAATTCTTTATATATTCCAAGAGAAGTCAGCCAGTCAATAAATATTTATTAAAACAATCACTATGTGCCAGGTATGATGCTAAGCACTGAGGGTACAAAAAGTAGGCTCTTCCCTCCAGGAGCTTACAATCTAATGGAGGAAGACAACTCACAAATGCTGAAAAGGGGGTGGTAGATGGGATGGGAAGTTCTTGACATCATTGGGAAGTAAAAGAGAAATGAACAGATGGCTGATCTATGCCTTCTCCTTTAATGGAGGTTTGGGGAGGAACTCTTCACTCAGCCCTCCAAACAGAGAAGCAGAAGTTATTGGGGAAGTCTGAGTACCAAGGCTGGATGCTTCTTACAGGGTGAAGTTCCTGGAAGCATGATGGAAAAGTTCAAAGGAGTTCAGCCATGTGGGAAGACTTTGGACTTCTTTTGGCCTCAATGATCTGACCTCATCTGTAAAATGGAAAGTTTATACTAAATTAACTGATGTCTCTGGTTCTTTTCAGGTCTGATATTTTGTGACTCTATCTTCTTTGTAGCTGGAGTATGTCAATCAACAGGTATTTAAGACTACATGTGGAAGAAAAACAACTGCTTGACCACATGGGTTGACGGGGACATGATTGAGGTCTAAATGATCACCCTAGTGCAAATATTAATAATATGGAAATAGGTTCTGATCAATGACATATGTAAAACCCAGTGGAATTGCTTGTTGGCTACAGGAGAGGGTGAGGAGAGGGGAGGGAAAGAGCAGGAATTTTGTAACCATGGTAAAATATTCTAAATTAAATAATTAAATTTAAAAAAATTTTAAAGATCACATGTGCAATGCACTATGTAATGAAAGAACAAGAGGAGATTCTCAACAGATGACTTCCCTGTTTTAAATGAAATTACACTGTAGTTAGAGGAGCAGTAGATAACCATCTTTTGCTAATATAAAGCAGCCTGAGCTATAAAAAATGGCCTGGGCCTAGGAGTTAGGAAATGTGGATTCTTTTTTTTTTAATTAATTAATTTAAAATATTTCTTCATGGTTATATGATTCATGTTCTTTCCTTCTCCTCTCCCCACCCCTCTCCCAGAGCCAACAAGCAATTCCACTGGGTTTTACATGTATCATTTTTCAAAACCTACTTCTATATTATTAATATTTGCAATAGAGTGGTCGTTTAAAGTCTACATCCCCAATCACATCCCCATTAACTCATGTGATCAAGCAGTTGTTTTTCTTCTGTGTTTCTGCTCCCACAGTTCTTCCTCTGGATGTGGCTAGTTTTCTTTCTCATAAGTCCCTCAGAATTGTCCCGGATCATTGCATTGCTGCTAGTAGAGAAGTCCATTACAAGGAAATGTGGGTTCTAATTCTTCTACTCTTATTCAATTGATATGTCATCTTGACATAATTTGGTCTTTCTGTACCTGAATTTCTTCTTGTGGCATGAAGATGATAACAATGTCTTAACCTACCTTAAGCTTCCTAGACTTCCTACCTCTTTCATGATATATTTGAAATCCTGCCTTCATGAATTCTTCCCTGATCCCTTGCAATGCTAGTACCTTCCCTCTAATATTAGTTCTTGTTTATTCTGAACATATCTTCTTCGAATATAGTTGTTTACATGTTATCCCCCCATTTAACTATGAAATCCTTGAGGATAGGAATTATTTTGCCTCACTTTATATCCCAAACAATCCGACAAATGCTAATGTCTTAGCATTTATTAAATCCCTTCTATGTCCCAAGTAGCTAGGCAACACAGTGGATAGAGTGCTGAACCTGGATTCAGGAAGACTCATCTTCCTAAATTCAAATCTAGCCTCAGACAATTGCTAGCTGTTAGACTCTGGACAAATCAATTAATTAACCTGTTTGCTTCAGTTCCCTCATCTAAATGATAAGCTAGAGAAGGAAATGGCAAATGGCTCAAGTATCTTTGCCAAGAAAACCCTAAATGGGGTCACAATGAGTCAGATAGGAGTGAAATGGCTGAACAGATGTGCCAGGCCTCTTTTGTACTAAACCCAACACTTAACACAGTCCCAAGTATGTTAATAAATGCTGTTGACTTGACCTACCTCACAGGCTCTGTGTGTGAAGATCCTATAGGTTTAGAGCTGGAAAGGATCTCAGAAATCATATTGAATAACCCCTTCATTTTAAAGAAAAGGAAATTGAGGCTGAAGGGAGTGAAAGGCTTTCCCTAAGGCTATACAAATAGTAACTCCCAGAACTCAGGTTCTCTGTCTCCATGCAAAATGCTCCTTCACACCAAATAAGGTTTTAGGATAATAAAAACACACTATATAAATGTTATTACTATTAGGCATCCAGTAGTTAAATCAATGTTGATAGTATGGGAAATTGTCTCATTGTCAAATGTTGATACATTTGGACCTAAAATATAAAAAACAAAAAATTTACCAGCTGGTGGAAGGACAAGTCTTAGAGCTACAATTCAGGGGGAGAGGTGGGGGAACAAATATTGTAACACTTACTTTGGCCTAAAAATAAGCCAATACTGCAAAACCAATCAGTTCAAGGTTCCATAAATATTCAGAGGATAATTAAATGGCTGAGATTTCAAGCAGAATATATGCAATCTCCTTTGTGCAGGTACTTCCCAATGTGAACAGACTTAAAATTAAACAGCTTTAGTTCCTCTTGGTGGCAGATGATCCAAAAGTGTAATCAATAAGTCATCCTGGCAATGTACATCATTACTCAGTCAAGCCTCTGACGCAGATCCCGTCAGGAAGTCTTGTTTTGTCTAAATAAGACAACTTAATTTAGTGCAAAGTGAATAATCCAAGGCTCCCATAAATCATTCATCTCTGGATTAAACACTATGGATTTTTCCATTAAATATGCATCTGGACATGTGGTGTGTATGTTAACTCCTTGGTTGCTTAGCTTTGAGGGACTGGAACTACACTCTTGCCCAGGATATGTTATACCTGGGATACTTACTAGCTGTGCCATCGTAGACATGCCATTTAACCTCTTAGAGTCTCAGTTTTCTCTTCTATGAATAATAGGTGATAATGCTTGCACTACATACTTCCCAATTATAAAGGGAAACGTAGTTTGAAAATAAACCAATCAATCAACAGGCATTTATTAAGTACCTCCTATTTGTTATGTATGTGCTTGGCACAAGGGAACATCCCATATATCACAGAATTTCTGCATCTTTAGCAAATGGTCATCTAGCCTCAACTTGAATACTTCCAGTGAAGGGGAAGCTCACTCCCTCTATCCTATTATTGCAAACCTCTGTTGGTTTTCTTTAAAAGTCTTCTTAAAGCATTACATATGGCTAAATAATCATACTATCACTCTTTGTGTTAGCTGAAAACCGGAAGCCCAAAAGGTATCCCATTTATTTGGAAATTCTGAACAAAATGTGGCATCTGAGTATAACAGAATAGCATGTCATCATAAAAAGAGACAAATATGAAAAAGTTGGACGAATAAGGTAGGATTGGCACATAAAGAAGTAATACATAGAGAAGAAAGCACAACTGAGAGAATGATATTCAAAATGATTTCAAAAAATCAAAAATAACAATACTAAAAGCAGGTAAAATCTGGTGAATTATAGTAAACAATCTTCATTCTAAAAAACTGAAAAAATAAAAACACTTTCTCCCATTTTTGGAGGGTACAAGGAGTCCTACAGATGTGGAATGAGGTATTTATTGTGAGACAGTTAGTATATCAGTTTTATTTAAATGTTTTTTTTTGTTACATGGAAGAGTTCAATGGTGGAGAGCAAATGAGGGGAAATGATGAAGGTGAAAACAAAAAAAAAAAAACAATAGTAAAACTATTCTTTTTAGGTACATGTCAAAGGTCAGGAAGAAATTGGGTTCTTTTCATTTCTATCCATAGTTTGAGACAAGATTTTCAATGAGAGTTTGAAACAAGATGAGTTCCCATCCTTAATGGGTGATCTAGAAAGTTCCTTTACTCAGTATATGTAACTTCCTGAGTATTATAACTAATCAAGATTTTTACTATCTTGGAATGATATTGATTGTCATGATGAAGAGAATTGTGAAAACTTAATTAGGTGATTTCATAGATAAAGATAACTCTTGTTTTAGAAGTATGTTGACCCAAGGGGAAAAGAAAAATATAATTTTGTTGACAGACCAACACAACATTCACAAGAAAACCAATAACAAAGAGAAGAAGAGAGAAAAGAAAAGAAGAATGGGGAACAGAGGAAACCAAGAAAAGTGAACAAATGCAATTAAGAACTTAGTCACATAAGAAGTAAGCAGTATTTGATAACCAAAGTGACCAATTATAAACTGAGAACAAGGCAACGATTCTGCATCTATTTCTGCTCCAAGTATCTCCATAAAGAGTAGTGAGATCTGAAGCTACTTCCAATAATGCTTCTTCCTTTAGTCTTTTAAAGATCCATGTTTTTATCAACAAAGGCACTTTTGCCAATATTGGTAATAAGCCTTCAACAACGAGGAGAGCATTTTTGTGAGTGCTGGAAACCAAAACGAAATAAAATGGTAGTCATTTTTTTAGTATTGATTCTTTTTTTAATTAAATCTTATGTCACAATTAAATAGCATTTATTTTCTCCCCATATCAAAAAAAGAAAAAAAGAAAGAAAGAAACCCTTGTAACTAACATGCATAGAGAAGCAAAACAAATTCCCATATTGATTTTTTTTTATGTACTTCACTAGTCTGCTCTTCAGAAGAAGGATACACTATTCATCACTAGCTCATCTTCGAAGCTTTTCCAATCAGCCATTCATTCAATAAACATTAATTAATCACTCATACTATGTGTTGGGCATTATGTTAATCCCTGAGGATATGAAGAAAGGCTAAAGATAGCACCTGAAGGCAGCTAGGTGACTCAGTGGAGAGAGCACCAGACCTAGAAACAGAGAGAAATCCTGGGTTCAAATCTGACCTCAGACACTTCCTAGCTTTGTGATCCTGGGCAAGTCATTTAACCCCCATTGCCTAGCCTTTATTGCTTGTCTGCTTTGGAACCAGCATTCAGAATTGGTTCTAACACAATAGGTAAAGGTGTTTTTCTTTTTAATTATTATTAAATAAATAAATTGTAAAATAATTATGTATAAGTATAAATAAGTATTTTTTAAAAATTGAAACAGTACCTATTTTCAAAGAGTTCACAGTCTAATAAGAAAGACAGCATACCAACAAGTGTGTTCATTCCGAGGATAAGTTGCAAATAATCAACAAAGGGAAAGCACTAGAAATAACGGGGAATAAAAGGCTTCCTGTATCATAAGGTAGAATTTTAGCTGGAACTTGATGGTAGCCAGGGAAGTCAGAAGGTAGAGAAGAGGAAAGAAAACAGACAGAAAAATATCAAGTTAGGGAGATAGAGGGTCTTGTTCAGGAAAGAAAACGGAGGTCAATGCAACTGGATTGAAGGGTACTTGAAGGAGAGAGATATAAGGAAAACTGGAAAAGTAGTTATTCAACCTTGAGCAAGTGTGTCTTGGGAATTATCTACTTGGTTTAGAATCTCTCTATTAGTGGAGAGAGTGTACCTCTGTGTGTGTGTGTGTGTGTGTGTGTGTGTGTGTGTGTGTGTGTGTGTAAGAGAAAGAGAGAGAGAAAGATGTGGAGAATCAGTAATTCTTTTGTAAAATGTCTTCACAACAGAGCTAATTGGTATTTAAATTAAGAATTTTATTCGAGTGGTCTCTAGAAGACAGGAGTTTAGTTCCTAGCTCAGACGTACACTAGGCAGGCAACATGGCACTCTTAAGCAACTCTCTAAGTCTTTAAGTTATAAGGAAGGTGTTAGGCTTCATTTATAGGAATTTCCTCACTTGGGAGTTTCCTAACCAGTGAAATCACTAGCCCCTACCCCTAGTTGTGTCCTCAGTGCTCTAAATGGCTCCTGGCTTTGACCTCTGTTCTCGTCCTCCTTTGGGGTCATAGTTATTGTCTAGAGATCCATCGCCTCACACTCCCCTTCATCTCCCTCTTTCTCAATTTTGTGAACAGTGTGTATGCAGCACCTCATACCCACTTTCCTCTCTCCCTCTCTCCAAGCTTCTGAATTTCTCAATTTTTGGATTTGAGGCCTCTTTTATTCTTTTTTCCTTCCTTCTTCCCTTTTAGTTCCTCCAGTAAATGCATCAAAAATGAACTGAGCCCTTGAGGTAATGGAATGCACAGTCACAGTGGAAATGGACCATATGTGCTTCCTGTTATAATAGGTTTTTTCACTTCTGAAGAGGGCCCCCCACTGGAATTTGTTAATGGAAGGCATATGGTTGGGAACAACCTGGTTTCAATGGGGCTTTTGGAACCCTGTCCTTCATTTTTCAAAGGTAGTCCTATGAACAAAAGTCCTCTCTCCCTTTCCTCTCACTGAATAATCATGGAATCATCTTTTCATTTATTCCTCTGGTTTCTTCTGAAAAGACATATAGTTCTATCTTTGCCATAGGCTTATCTTTTCTATATATTTTTTTCCTATTTTCTCATTATCCCCTTCCACTTTCCAAATATTCCTATCTTCATTTTTAATTACTCTAATAGGCCTTTTCCATACTAATAGGGACATTTAGGTCATTATCTTGTCTCTTCAGACCTTTTCTGGACAGTTTATCGGTCATTTTATTGAGCAAAATTACTCACAAGTGCTGGACTCATGTAAAATTATGACTTAGACTCAAACTTAATCCTTGATTAATTAACCACATTACTTCATGGTACAAAGCTCCCTTCCCTTTAGACTTTCTAGACATAATACTATTCAGTCCTGACATTGAATCGAAGCAAATTAAAATCCACTTGGGCCCAACTGAAATGTCCATATGTAATGCCTTAATAATTGCAATAGATTTAGGAGCCCAGATTGATGGTAGAACATTGAACCAGGAAGATTTCTCTCTAATTGATATATCATGTTGCAGAATGTCTTATGAAAATAATGGAGTCGGCATAAGCACACAGCTCTGAGACTGCAGACTATATTCCCTACTTGTGATGTCCACTTCCTGGGACTGGTGTGTTCTGGAAAAGGCAGCTAGCACTGATGTTGAACTGAGTGCAGAAGCTATACATAACAAAAGTTTAATGAACATTATTAACTCCTAAGGATGTCAGGTGCTCAGCATCACAGTTTTTAACTGTCTACAAACATTGATTTACATTAAATGTTTGATCTGGAAAGGAGGTAACACTGACATGTTGTTAGTTTGAAGGGTAAGACATAGATAGTCTAAAGGGTGCTCTGGTATCCAAAAAATATTAACAAAACCAAAGGAAAACTCCCATCGTGTGGGATGGATCCTCTAGGGAGCACTTATAGAAAGACAAAGATGAGATGGAAAGGCATAATGAGGCATGTGATCTGTGCCAATGGAAGGATTATCCATACTAATGAGATCACAGTTGCAGCTGAATTATTGTGTATAAAAATAAGTCTTCATGGATTTCTCCACCAGAACTTTGGATCTTGTTTGGCTTCAGTTAGATACTCCTGTGTACATAGTCCCATACTTAGCCCTGGTGGAAAGGAAGAAGAACATGCAAAAGAAGATATGATCCTTTCTGTCAGATCCCTAATCACATAGGTGGGAGCACAAGAAACAAAGCATTTAATGGGATACCATCACTTACGGGAATAATAATCACCTAATCTTAAAATCTATTCCACAGATTTATCTATAAACTATTGAGCCTTGTAAGATTCTAAGAACCATCCCAAAAGGAAGTGGATGCCCAGTGGGGTGAGCATCTTGTCTTAGGGTGCTGATAACAGGATTCATTTCTGTGGTGACCCAGAAATCATCATCACCACTTCTCCTACCTTGTATTCTTCCACTGGCTTACATTATGCAATGCACATTCTAACTCTCTTTCCCTGCCTCACAATTAAGATCTGATTACTTCTGCAGAGAACTACCTTTTCCCCATCATCCCTCTATAAAGGAAAAAGAAGAAGTCTCTGAAATATGGGTTGCTATGTCTTCCAGCATGACTATACCCCTAGTCCATCTGTCCTCACCACCACTCCCACCACTATCCTACCCAACCGTTTTTATCGCAGGTGAAAAGATTACTAATTATAACTCTGATCCCTCCTATTTCATCCATTCATCAGTCTAAGGATCAAAATCAAAGGAGTATAAGCTAGTAGAAACCTTAAAGATAATATGGGCCAACCTCTCCATTTTTTTAAACCCTGACCTTCTATCTTAGAATCAATACTGTATATGTTCCAAGGCAGAAAAGTGCTAAGGGACAGGCAGTGGAGATTAAGCGATTTGCCTGAGGTCACACAGGTAGGAAATGTCTGATTCCAGATTTGAAGCCAAGACCTCCACTGAGCCACCCAGCTGCCCCCATCCAACTGTTTTTAACCCGAGTGAAAGAATTGCTAAGTAACACTGATCCATCCATCATCTTAAGGATTTTAAATCATAGGATTTAAAACTAGTAGAAACTTCAGAGATTATGTGCACCAACCACTTCTTTTTAAAGACGAAGAAAGAAACTGAGGCCCAGTGATATTAAATAATTCAAGTAAAATCATACAGGTAGAAAGTAGCTGGATCAAAACTGGAACTCATATCCTCTGACTCAAATCATGCATATACTATACCACATCAGGCACTATTTTAAGACATCCAAAAAAGGCCCCATATGCAACTGAAACAATATATTCGGCTTAAGGAATAAAGTGGATCCAACTACTCTTTTGCCGACAGCAGTCTTTGAGCTCTCTCTTAAGTGTCTTTAAATTGACATTAGTATTCATCTTAGGCTGGAAGGCTCTCCTTTACTGTCCTTCGTGTCCTCAGAGTACTGAGAGCTATTAGAGAGAGGTATTTCTTTTCTAGGCTGTAACATGTTTACAAATTTGAAAGAAGCTCATTTTCAGTCTGATTCTTTTTCGGTTTTCAAAGGTTTCCTCTACTAGTTTTCACTCCATTGGGAAGTTGGCTTCGCAACTTTCTGTTTTCTTTAGAAAAAGAAAGAGCCTCCCCAACCAGCTCTCACAGAACTCCTGTTAACCTTTCATTAAGTGGGATGACAGCTGGTATCAGTTCTTCATGAATTACTCGAACACATTTCCATTTAAATATGTCCCACCTGGCTTCATTAAAGTTCCAGCCAGGTTTTCTGCTGGCAATTTCCTTTGTAAATTTAAATCTGATTTCTGAGTAAATAATGGTGGGGAGAGAAGGGGTAGAGAAGGAAGGAAGGAAGCAAGGGTTAAAGAATGAATCCAAGCTGGGGCTAAACATACAATTCCAGGACCCTACATTCCATATCATACCTGGATCATAGTTGCCTCATTTGTTCCTTTTTGGTTTGTCTTAACATGTAGCAAGGATCCAGTCAGTTGATGAACATTTATTAAGTACTTATTGTATGCCAGGTCCTGTACTAAGCACTTTTAATGCAAAGAAAGGTAAAAGCCAGTCTCTGCTGTGAAGGAGCCCATGGTCTGATGAGAAAGATGGCATACAAACAATTATGTACAAGTAAGCTCTATGCTAACTAAACTGTAAATTATCAACAGAAAATAGGCACTAGAATTAAGAAATGGAATTCTAATTCAGACCTGAAGGAAGTCAGGGAAGCCAGAAAGTGGAGATGAGTAGCAATTATTTGTATTTCCAAAAGCTTGAGGCATCCACCTGCCCTCCTCTCCTGGTACTACCAGGGTCCCGTGAGCAGCAGAGAGACTACTCTCCAGATCTCTATCCCCCAATCAGAAATTTGGTGAATCATGCACTGTAACAAAATTCTCAGTGGAACTAGTAGAAAAATCTAGGCCGGAGTCCCAGCTCCATCACAGACCAGCTGTATGAAAATAAGAAAGTCATTTAATTCAGGGTCAGAGTTTCCTTAACTATAAAATGATGCTAATAAGACTTGAGATAGATTCTGGATGCCGAATAAGATATATATAAATTATATAACATATCGTACATGTATGTAACGAAATGTATAAATTTGTATACAGTTATTATAGAATCTTATTTTTACTATGTTTGTTATAATTTTTTTTCTTTTCCCCCAATGGCATGGGAAGTGGGAGACACAATGAATTTTCCTTTAATTAGAGAGGTAGGTGTGTTACAGATATGTCATATGCATTTTCAAGAGAGGTTATTAGATTTTGACTTAAATGTTTTTCTTTGTTGCAAGAAATCTCTCACAAGGTGGAAGTAATCTGAAAGTATATATAACATGTAAGCAAAGCTCATCAACAAAATTTTTAAAACCATCTTTAGTGTCTTTACATGGCCCTACTGTAAGGAAAATGCTTTTGTGAAGGAGATATAGTGCCTATAGGGACCTGGAATCAGGAAGACATGAGCTCAAATCCTGTTTCACACACTTACTTTGTGACTCTGGGATAGTCATTTAACCTCTGTTACTCAGTTTAGCAAACTTTATAGTGCTAAATAAATGCTAGCTATTATGATGTACACATTGCTATATAAATACAAGTGGATATTATTATTCTGTTTCTTTTTCTAGTACTTATATCTTCTCCCTCTCATATTTAGTGTTTCTTTGATTGACCTCCCTAGCTCTTGCTTCAATTATTTCCTCTACCTATAATTACTACCCTAGCCACAGGCCCTTCTCCTCTCATTCCCAACAGGCTCAGTCTTCTGCCCAAATTCACCAGTGTCTACCTCTCTTTTTGCTGTTCATTTTCAGTCATTTTCAATCATTTTCAGTCATTTGTGACTCTTCATGACCCCATTTGGGACTTTCTTGGCAAAAATACTAGAGTGATTTACCATTTCCTTCTCTGGTTCACTTTACAGATGAAGAAACTGAGGCAAACAAGGTTAAGTGACTTGCCCAGGGTCACCCAACACTTAGTAAGTTTCTAAGGCTATGTTTGAATTCATGAAGATGAGTCTCTCTAACTCCCAGACCAGCAATTTATGTTGCTTCAGCTCTGCTAATCCTTTCTGCTGCATTCCGGCTTCATCTGCCAGATTGTGCAGGGTGACACAGTTCTTTTAGAAGGATATTGATAAGACATTGATTGTCCAGAAGAGGGTAACATGAGTGAGTGGTAAAGGGATTCTTGACTGTCATAGACTTGAGAATCAGCTGAAGAAACTAAAAATGTTTAAGCTAGAGAAGAGAAGGCTTAGGAGGATATGAAAGCTGTCAGCATTTGAAAGGCTGCTATGGGGAAGAGGAATGAAGACTTCTTCTTGGCCAGATATGGCTCTTTCTGCAGGAGCTATAAAGTCAATTTTTTTCAGGCGCTGTTACAGGAGCGCGCACTGTGAGCACTGTACGGCTCTCATGAAATTACATTTTAAAAAATGTGGCATTTATGGCTCTTACAGCCAAAAAGGTTGCCGACCCCTGCCCTAGAGTAAAGTACTGGGAACAGCTAATAGAAACTACAAAGAGTCTGATTTGGGCTCCATGACAGCAAACACCTACTAGCTGTGTGAAGCTGAACAAGTTCACTTAACCTTTGTGTACCTCAGTTTCTTCATCTGTAAAGCAGGGATAATAATAGCACCTCTCCCTCCCTCCATCCAGGATTGTAAGGATCAAATGATATAATACTTAAGTGCTATAGAAATATGAGTTCTTATTGTGCCAAGAGGAATAATGAACTGGAGGAATTCCATGTGAACTGGAACGACCTCCAAGAATTGATGCAGAGTGAAAAGAGCAGAACCAGAAGAACATTGTACGCAGAGACAGATACACTGTGGTACAATCAGATGTAATAGACTTTTCTGCTAGCAGCAATGCAATGACCCAGGACAATTCTGAAGGACTTATGAGAAAGAAAACTATCCACATTCAGAGGAAGAACTGTGGGAATAGAAAAGCAGAAGAAAAACATATGATCAATCACATGATTCAGTGGGTATATGTCTGAGGATGTAAACTTTAAATTATCATTCTATTGCAAATATGAATAATAAGGAAATGGGTTTTGAACAATGATACATGTATAACCCAGTGGAACTGCTTATCAACTCCAGGAGGGGAGAGGGAAGAGAGGAGGGAAAGAACATGAATCATGTAACATGGAAAAATATTCCTTATTAATCATTTAATTTTTAAAAAAATTTAATGAAATGCTAGTTCTTTTTTTTACTTTTTGTTCAAAGATATTTCATTTTCCCAGTTATACATAATAACAATTTTCAACATAGTTTTTCTGAAATTATAAGATCCAAATTATCTCTCTCTCCCTCCCTTGCTTCTCCCATCTTGGGATGATAAGCACTTTGATCTGCCTTACACACGTATTATCATGCAAAACATATTTCCATATTGGCCATTGTTGTAAAAGAATACTCACATAAAAAGAAAACCCCAAAATAAAGCCATAAATAAACTAAAAGTGAAAAATAGAATGCTTCCATCTGGATTCTGACTCCAACAGTTCTTGCTCTGGAGGTGGAGAGCATTCTTTGTCATAAGGCCTTCAGAATTATCCTGGATCATTGTATTACTGAGAGTATTTAAATCTTTCATAGTTGATCATCTTAGAGTGTTGCCATTACTGTGTATAATGTTCTCCTGGTTCTGCTTATTTCACTTTGCATTGGTTCACATTGATCTGTCTAGCTTTTTTTTTTAAACCCTTTTTTAAACAATAATAAACAATAAACCCTTTTTAAAACAAAGCTGTATATTGGTTCTAAGGCAGAAGAGCAGTAAGAGCTAGGCAATGGGGATTAAGTGACTTACCCAGGGTCACACAGCTAGCAGCTTTTTCTGAAAACATCCTACTTATTTCTTATAGCACAATAGTATTCTGTCACTAACATGTACAACAATTTGTCCAGCAATTCCCCAACTGATGGGCATCCCCTCAATTTCCAATTCTCTGCCACCATTTAAAGAGCTGCTATAAATATTTTTGTACAAGTCCTTTCCCCTTTTTTATTATCGCTTTGGTATTCAGACCCAGTATTGATATTACAGGATCAAAGGTTTCATTTATATAAAAAATATATTAAAAGTTTTATAGTTCTTTAGACATAGTTCTAAATTGCCCTCCAGAATGGTTGGATGAGTTCACAACTCCACCAAAATAAGAAATGCTAGTTCTTATTAATCAATTCAGCAAACATTCGTGATCTAGATACAAAGACATATTTCAAGGCCTATACCTCCTGGAGGGACACCAATACAGGGATAAAGACTGGATTTTTAATTGCATTAGTACAGGGAACTTCCTCTATCAGTCTAGGTAGGCACATTCTCTACAACTTCCAGTCTAAGAAAGTTGCCTAGAACCATAATTAGAACTGTCTAAAAGTAGAATGGCTTAACTAAAGAGGTAAGTGGTTCTCTCTCCTTGGGCATTTTCTAGAAAAATCTAGATGAACACTTGTCAGGACTGTTAAGAGTGAGTTAAAGAGGTGGTGGCACACGAATGGAGAGCCAGGTCTAGAGATGGGAGGTTCTGGGTTCAAATGTGATCTCAGATGCTTCCTAGTAGTGTGACCCTGAGCAAGTCACTTAACCCCTATTGCCTAGCTCTTACTGCTCTTCTGCCTTAGAAACAATACTACACAGTATTGATTCTAAGATAGAAGATGAGGATTCTTAAATAAGAATAAGTGAGTAGACTGGGCTTATTATATCTGAGGAAGACTGACTCCATGTTGTTAAATCATTGATTTTTGACTCCTGAGTTCCCTGAGACAACCTTTATGCAAGATATGCTGAATTCAAAGTATCAGAGAGACCCTTTCCCAATGTGCAATTACCCACATATGCTCTTTCTAAAACCACATCCCCATAATTTGTTCCTCAAACTTGTTCTTTGTTCCTCCTGCTGGGGGCCTCGATGCTGAGCCCACATATTCTCCCCAGTAACTGAAACCCAATATAAGCCCCAGGCCCCTTGCATTAGGCTCTTCTTTGAGGTATGAGCCCCCATTTATGTATCCACATTAGCTGCTGCCCATGCACTATCAAAGGTACCAGGAGTCCCATCACCCCCAAACCTGTCAGCCTCATAAATGAATCAATTATTCTGATCTCACTAATCTCAGCAGTTTTGGCTGGTATGAGTTCCTCTACTATCCTTCTGGCTCTTTTCCAGCTGTCAAAGGGGATTCCTTTGGGGAATGGATTGAACTAGACAGTCACTGGAGTTCCCAACTCCCAAAATCTTCAATTCAGTAAATGCCAATTCTATAGTAAACAAACTACTAAATCCCTGACTTTTTCCATAGCTGCCACTTTTTCTATCTTTATCTGAAAACTGACTTTTCCTGATAACTCATCTTTTGTTATAAGCTTCTACAATATAGCTACTCTTTCTATTATACTCTTCCCCCTGACCATAGGGAGAAGAAGAAGGGCCTAAAGTCTGCCATTTATAGATTATTGCCACCATCACTCAACAACCTCTCCTCTTTTGAAATTCACATTGACTTATTTTTTTTAATCCTTACCTTCTTTCTGTCTTAGAATCAGTGCTATATATTGGTTCCAAGGTAGAAGAATGATACAGGCTAGGTAATGAGGATTAAGTGTCTTGCCCAGGGTCACACAGCTAGGACAAATTTGAACCCAGTTCCTCTCATCTCTAGGCCTGGCTCTCAATCCACTGAGCCACCTGGCTCCACTCTACATTGACTTCTTATAGCCCAGTCTTCCCATTTTGGTTGTAGTGTATAAGGAATTCAGTAGTCTCCCCACTCCGCTAAACAAAAAAGGCCTATTGAAGCCAAAACCCACTGAGTCACCTTGTCAAAGAAAGACCAGCAATAAATCCCACAAAGCTGCTTTTCCAGAAGTGAGGAGTTTAAACAATGACTCCCTACCAATTCCCTGGGTGTTATCTCCCTGCGTTAGTCAACACCAGTCCCAAACCTTGAACTACTGCACCATGTGGAAAATTTTTATGAACTGACTTCCCAAAAAAAAGTATATATGATACACATTTAAGCTTAATCTCTAATATTAACAATTTCTCCAACCTTTTCTTTAGTCTGGACAACCAACATTGTTTACCAGTGGTGAAAATACTCACATAGGAAATTTAACAGTAATTTCAAGACAGTTGGTTCCAGCATACCCCAAGTGTGCTCCCCAAGTCCCAGCACCAAGCTTCCCAGTCCCTGACCCAAGTGCCTTGGCCTGGAGAAGAACTCTATAAAAACCAATCTCATTTATTCTATTTGGAGAAGACTAATTCTATACAGGAGCCCAAGTAGGTAAAACACTGGGCCTGGTCAGGAAGAATCAAGTTCAAATCCAGTCCCAGAAACTTAATAGCTGGGTCACCCTAAGCAAATCCATTAACCCTCTTTGCCTCCATTTCCTCATCTGTAACATGAGCTAGAGAAGGAAATGGTGAACAATTCCAGTATTTTCACCAAGAAAACCCCAACTGGGGTCATGAAGAGTTGGACACAATTGAAGGAACTGAACACCAATAACAAATTCTATCAAAAATGCCAAGGGACTGACCTGTGTCTATCCTCCCTGACCGTCCCTCCATATCATATCTCCTCTCAGTAAAAGTTGCTTGCTCTCTCCTGTCTCATGCTACAGTTTATTTTGTATTGCTCTAACTTTTAGATAAACCAGTTTTCTTAGAAACATCAGCTTACCCAGGACTAGGTCTAGTTTTTGTTATTCAGTCATTTCATTTGTGAAGATGAATCTTCTGATTCCAAATCCAATGCACTATATACCATGCCACCTAGTTAGCTGAGTTAGCTGTCTCAAAGCTTCAATGTAGGGACAATTAGGGAACATGGGATAAGAACTGAATTGGATGATAGTATCTCCCTCTTCCCACACACCAGGACTGGGATCAAAGGCCATATTCCAAACGACATGCCAATGGACCTTTTTCCTGGACAACAAAAGAAAATGGTATGGAGATACTTGTATTTCCTTGCACCGCTGTTTGGGATTCCTAATCTTATTCTATCTGTAATAAGTTACAGTTCTCTATAAAAATCAAGAATGTTTTCCTGCCTTCTTCAAAGATTTACTATCTAAATAAAGGTCACGCTTTACTCCCTCAACCATCCATTTAATTCATCTTCAGAAACATTTACTCAGCATCTACTGTGTGTAAGGAACAAAGTGCTGGGGAAATAAACATAAGGAAGAATACACACTGAACTCAGGATTATAATTTAATATGACTGGAGCATTAGGAAGGTACAGCAGGTGCATAAATAAGTGTGACTTAAGGTGGAATGTCATGAGGATAGGAAAGAGAACCAGGCAAAGAACTCTAGAAAAGTTTTAGTTGGGAAAAGGCATTTCCATTTGAGGAGATAAGGGAAGGCTTCATGGATGTGGCTCCTGAACTGAGCCTTGAAGGAAAAGAAGGATTTTAGCTGATAGAGATGAAAAGGTATCACCATATAAGCAAGGGGCTGGACTGTGCAAATGCATAGAAGTGAAAAAGGAAAGAATGTAAGTAGTGGAGTTTGATTAGAGTATCAAGATCATAAAGGGAAATGATGTGAAATAGAGCTGGGAAGATATATTTGAACTAGATTATAGAGGGTCTTGAATTTCATTCCAATACAGTCCAATAAACATTTATTAAATGCCTACAATGTTCCAGGCACTGTGCTAAGCTCTGGGGTTACAAGTAATAAAAATAAATATGATTCCTGTTCTCCATAAGTTTATAATCTAAAAAGGAGACAACACACAAGAGAAGCAGGAAAGCAGGGGGAGGAAGAAATCCTGTTCTGTGAAGCTGAAACCAGACAGAAAGCAGACACAAAGTTGAGTGATCTGAAAATTCAGTTTCTATCAACTATAAAGGAAGGCATTGGGTGGAATTTGGTACTCTGCCCTCCAGCACTCCAAACAGAGAAGAGAGAGAAGAAAGTGGAGTCAATCAAGGTTTAAGTTAGCTGCATGATGGTGAGTTTCTTAAGTGATGAGTTTACCCTGGGAGGACCATCTGGTTCCATGAAGCTAAAATTAGGTAGGGGAGTACATAGAAAGTGGATGTGAAATTGCAAAGTAATATTTTATGCTACAGGTAACAGAGAACTGCTGAAGGTTTTTGAGCAGGAAAGCAACATGGGCTGGACTACACTACTGCAATATTAACATTAATGATGCTTCCAAACCCTTGGCTTCATAGATCTTCGACCCCACTCTTGACTTCCCTCAGTTCCAATGACTTTTTCTTCCATTCTGCTCCAACAATTTACTAGCAGGGACACACCCTCAGGCTTGTCATTGCTCTCTATTGTTCCACCCAACTTCCTTAACTCTGAAATTCCCCAAATATATGTATCTAATGAACCTATCTCTTCTACCTGTACCATTTTCTTATTCTTACTGAAACTTTTTTTTTTAAACCCTTAACTTCTGTGTATTGGCTCATAGGTGGAAGAGTGGTAAGGGTAGGCAATGAGGGTCAAGTGACTTGCCCAGGGTCACACAGCTGGAAAGTATCTGAGGCCAGATTTGAACCTAGGACCTCCCTTCTCTAGGCCTGACTCTCAATCCACTGAGCTACCCAGCTGCCCCCACTTACTGAATCTTTATCAAAAACTCAGTGTCTTTGACTCTTCCCCATTGTCTTCATCCCCCTTTTCTCTTAACTTTTCTCCCTACCCAGCCTGGACCTCAGTATCAACCATTTCTACTAGTATCCTGGCATTCAGCAATTACTATTATCCTATTCTCTTGATGCCTTGACTTTCCCCAAATCTCTTCTTTCCATACCCCTCAGATCCCTCCTATAATCTGTTTTCTCTTTTGAATCTTGCTACTGAACAACCATAAAAATATTAGTTGTTGTAAGTTCAACATTAAGAACTTCTTGTTTGGATGCGAAGGCTTCTCAGATAATAAAAACTATTAAAATGACAACTCTTAATGAGATAAATGAGCCAATTGATGATAAAACATTTCATATAGTATAGGCTTCTGGGCAATCTGAGTATCATCATGGTATACCAGATAATCCTAGAAAGTGTTGTTAGAAGAATGTTAAATTTACTCCTCTAAATATAATGAAGAAGTTAATTTTTGCTCATATATCATTAAGTATATAGCCTGTAAATAAAGGAAATCAATGGATGAAGTCACCCATGATTGCAAATACAGTGCCTATAGATAGGACATAGTGAAAATGGGCTACTACATAATATGCATCATGTAAAACAATATCTAATGATGAATTGGCTAATACAATATCTGTTAAGCCTCTAATTGTAAATAGGAAAATGAAGTCTAGGGTTCATAGTATTGCAGGGGATCATTTAATATTAACTCCGTGTAGAGTAACCCTTTTCTCATTTTCTTAACATTAGTATTCCTCAAAGTTCTGGCCTTGGTATTTTCCTCTTCTCTTCCTAAATTTTCTCATTCAGTCCTATGACTTTACCTGTTACCACTTAGCAAATGATTCCATTTCTAACTACCTACTGAACATTTCCATCTAAATATTATACTACCCCTTCCTTATATTAAAATGCTCTATACTAAAATCATCTTTCCCTAGAATCCACTAATCCTCCTACTTTCCCTATTGTTTCTTTTCACTTATGAGCCATATTTAATCAGCTGTGAAATCTGATCACAGTTCTCAGGGGACTCCTAATAGTTCTTCTTACCTTCAGGCTCTCACCTTCTAATAATTTCTGCACATATTTGCCAAAGTAATGCATGGTGCAATAAAGAGTCCAAAAAAAACTATGTTTAAATACTGCCCTGGGGGGCAGCTAAGTAGCACAGTAAATAGAGCACCGGGTCTGAGTTTGGGAGGAACTGGGTTCAAATATGATCTCAGACACTTCCTAGTTATAGGAATCTAGGCACAGCATTTAACCCCAATTGCCTAGCCTTTGCCACTCTTCTGTCTTAGAATTGATACTAAGACATAAGGTAAAGGTTTATAAAAGCAAATACTGCCCTGAATGTACTACCTGTGCAACCTTGGGAAAGTCATTTAATTTCTCTGGCCTGATTCCTCCTCTGTAAAAAGAGGGGATTGAACTAGATAAGCTTTGAGGTTCCTTCCACTTCCAAGTCTATGACCAAAAAAGCACAGATCAGATAGTATCTCCCTACTTCTCAAAACCCTCATTGAGGGTTTTGAGAAGGCTAGTGGGACCACTATGAAAGTAACATTAAATGAATCACATACTTTAGAATTTGAAAAGAAAGCAAACTGTGTAGTAAAGATCTATAATTTTATATATAATCCTCTTTTTTCCATTCTATATATATGGAAATGTTCTTTTTCTCATTATCATCATCAACAACAAGCATTTATTAAGCACTAACTACACAACAGAAGCAATGCCAAGCACTGGGGATGTAAAGAAAGGGAAAACACAGTCTCTTTTTGTTTTTCTTTGGTATTCATTAAAAAAATAAAAATCAACAAAACAAAAGCCTCAGTGACTCTCTACTCTACTATTCTTTGAGCTTCCTACCATATTACTCCCTTTTAGGTACCCTAAATCTAACCTTTCCAGTATCTGCCATTTCTCAAGACACCTGTGTTTTCTCACCTCTGAACCTTATCACAAGGTGCTCTATGCTTTGAATGTCTTCCTCTCCCTTAACAGTAGCAACGCCTCAAGAGCTAGGAAACAGCTATCACTGATCCATAGCTTAAGGTCACTCCTGCCTATTAGGAATTTCAATGTACTTCATACCTCTCATTCATTACACACTGCTTTGTATTTAATTTTATCTGTATTTGTTTCTTATTCCTACCTACTAGTATGTCAGCTCTTTGAGTACAGGAATGGCATCTTTATTGGTGAGGAGAGGAAGAATATTAGTCTTTTTAAAAAACATTTATTTTCTATCCCTTCAATTAAACAATAGCAAAATAAAATTAATACTTTTGGGGGCATCTGGGTGGCTCAGTGGAGTGAGAGTCAGGCCCAGAGACGGGAGGTCCTAAGTTCAAATCTGACCTAAGACACTTCCTAACTGTGTGACTCTGGGCAAGTCACTTAACCCCCATTGCCTAGTCCTTACCACTCTTCTGCCTTGGAACCAATACATAGTATTGATTCCAAGAGAGAAGGTAAGAGAATTAAAAAAATTAAAAATAAAAATAAAATAAATTCTTTCCTTTCAAATATGCACAGTAGTGTGGGCAGTATTGAATCTAAGAAGGAAGACAAGTGTTAAAAAAAACAGAACAAAAACATGCATAATCAAATGAGGCAAAATGTTATTGCAATGTAAGAAACAATGAAGAGGGATGCTTTCAGAAAAAAAACTTGGGAGATTCATATAAACTGATGCAAAGTGAAGGGAGCAGAATCAGGAAAATAATTTATGGAATAATAATATTTTAAAACAACTTTGAAAGTCTCAGGAACTCTATCAACACAATAACTGATCAGAATTCTAAGTAACTCATAATGAAACATGTTATTCATCTCTAGAAAGAGGTGATGGACTCAGATTGAGACTTTTTTTTGATGAGATTAATGTGGGAATTTGTTTTGCTGACTATGCACGTTTGTAACAGGAAAAAGAAATGAAGTCTTTCAAAATTGCTTTTCTCTATGTTCTTATTATAGAAATAATTCTTCTGATTCTTTGCACTTTACTCTGCATTCACTCACATTTTTTAAAATTTCCTGTTAACTTGATCATTTCACCATTTCTTATGTTCCACCACATTAATATACAAAAATTTTTCAGATACTTCCCAATAGGCGGGTTTAGTTTAGTTTCCATGTTTTTGCTAGTACTTTCATTTTTATGTGAAAGCCCTTCATTGCTGAGAGGAAGACATTTGTAGGTACTAAATAAATACTTATTAAATTTAAATTGAAGATCAGGTAAGTGAGTCTTAAAAGCCTCTACATTTGTATGAAATGAAAAGAGGTTGTGCCATAACTTCTAAAAGTTTCTGTTGTTGGAATTCCTTTTTTTTTAAACCCTTATCTTCTGTCTTAGAATCAATATTGTGTATTGGTTCCAAGGCAAAAAAAAAGCAATATGGGCTAGCAAATGGGGGTTAAGTGACTTGTCCAGGATCACAGCTGGAAAGTGACTGAGGTCAAATTTGAATCCAGGACCTCCATCTCTAGGCCTGGATCTCAATCTACTGAGCCACCCAGCTGCCCCTGTTGTAGGAATTTCTGAAACTACTTTCAGATACCTTCTCAGCCAGGATATTTTATGTTGAATTCTGAAAGAATATTATTTGACTTAAATATATATATATATACATATATATGTATGCATGTGTGTTTGGGTGTGTCTATAACTACAGCAAAGTACTATACAATCAAAGTTTATAAGATTCATGATCCTTTCTATGGGGTCTAGGCTAAATTTTATCTTTGCTCAGCAAACCCCTTCTTCACAGATAGCACAAATTAATAGTACATGGAAAAGCACAAGGGGAGGTGTTTAAAATACTTTTTAAAAACTATAGATTATTTTGAGATCTGTTAAGTGCTTCAGAGTTAAGTGCTATATTACATACAAATTATTTTATATGTCACTTTCAAATCATAACTATCCATCAAATCAGATTTCCTAATGACTGCTAAAAGGCAATATCACCATTCCAGGTAGCTATATCTTACAGAATTTATAATTTCTAGAATTTTATAATGATTTGCTTAGCTGTCTCTACCCCTAAATCCTGAATGGACCAACATTATCTCCTCATCCCCATGCCTGAAGGTCCAATACGCCTCAGAATGGGAGACTAATTCTAACTGAAGACAACAGGACACAAAGATCCCAGAGCTCATTGAAGTCTGGCCTGATGGGAAATCCCACTGAATCCAAGTATCCTTTTTCTAGGATCTGGGATCTTACATTGTTCCTTTTAACCAAATCCCAATTTTGTACCTCAATTCTAATAACTAGCTCTTTAGTCTGATTCTTTGTCTATTGTCTCAGATTTTCAATAATTCCTGTAGCAACCCAGGTATACATTAATCTTGATATTATTTTAAGAGTGCTCAAAAAACTGATTCTTGTATTGCTTATGATTTTCTGTAATGAGTTAAATTGAACCTCAACCTAGCCAAATTCCTAGCCCTTCCCTAAGGCTACACTCCAGAAGACTGGTCGGTTATCTCAGTCTCCTTATTTTACCTAAAACAATCAATTAACAAATGTATCAAACAACTGTAGATGCCTTAGGCCATATGAACTCCTGATCAGGGTATTGTCTTAGTATCCCGCAGTTTGTATCTCATGATGATTACCTCATAATGTTAATGTATCAGACCACTTGGCTCTTCCCTTCTTCCTATACTGTGGTAACCCCAATAAAAATAGCAGTATGGCAGCTAAGGGTTAAGCTCTGAGCCATCTAAGCTCTTTACCATCAGAGCTTCATCCCAGTGAAGCTCTGAACCATGGAAGCTCTTGACTATCAGAGCTCCTAACCATGGAAGTTCTTATCCACCAGGGTCTACTCACTGTCTGACTACCTTATGCCAGTATTTTCTTTGTCTATGTGTCTTCATTCTTGCCTTATGTTTTCTTTCCATTAGTCCTTAACCCATAACCCATTTTCTCTCAGTCCCTGGTTCCCCTTTCTGAGTGTCCTACCCACTAGGAATCTTCATGGAACTGCAGGTCAGCTTCAATTCCATTGAATTAAACAAAGACTTACTAATTGCCTCTTAAATTTAAGGCAATGTATTGAATTCTGAGCAAACAAAGACAAAAAAGAAAATAGTCCTTCACCTCAAGGAAATTCTATTATCCAAAATATGAGGCATGTAAATATGTTTGCCCTCCTCATCCTTTCTGTAATATTAAAAAATTAATATTATGCCAAATGTAATATTTAGAAATTGGTTTGAAAATATATTAGTTTAAAAAAAAGATTGTTGTGGTCACCGTTTATAAAATAATTAACCCTTAAGTCTCAAGGATGATAGTAGCTTTTAACAATTTAATTTTAATATAAATATAGTCTAAGAAAGAAATAAGGAGGGAAGGAAATAGAAAAATATTTCTTCCTAGCCTACCACCCTAATCTTACCAGCCCACGAGAGTGTCTTCTGCCTAAGTCACCAATGCCAAATTGCAGAGAGACGCCCCCCCCACCCCAGCCAAAAATCTCAAGAGAAAAGACCCCCTCTCCTCTATGGTCTCATTTTTTATAGTCCTCTTTCTCCAGGTCACTTCATTTCCCTGTGCACTGGTCTCAGGAACCAATCAAAGTCTCTGTTTGGAGTGTTCCAGCCAATGGACTGGCTTGGACAAGTAGAAAGTTCACAACTCTGGGAGGAAGAGGTTCCCTTTACATAATTCCAAGAATTGGAGTCATGTCTACAGAAATGAGAATTGGATCTCATTGTGTTTTGCTAAGAATTCTTGTACTTTCACCCAATATATGTTACTATGACAGTCCTCATTTGTTTGCTGTACCCAGAGAAGTCTGGCTGGTGTCCTGACATCAAGCACACCTACTTTAAGGATCAGCTAGGTAGCACAATCAAGAGATGGTTAATGCTGGAATCAAGAAGACCTGAATTTAAATCTAGCCTCAGATACTTCATAGCTGTATGACTCTGGGCAAGTCACTTAATCTCTGATTGCCTGACCAAAAGTTTCACTAAATCCACTGGAGAAGGAAATGATAAATCATTCTAGTATCCTTGCCAAGAAAACTCCATGGATAGTTATGGCTAATGGGGTCATGAAGAGTCAGACACAAGTGAACAATAGCAACAACAAGGTGGTATAATGGATAAAGCACTGAACTTGAAGTAGGGAAGATCTGAATTCAATGCCTTTGTGGCCCTTATTAGCTGTGGGCAGAGGATGAGCCCTGTCATTTACTTCTCTGTACCTCAGTTTCCTCTTCCAGAAATGGGGAAAATAAAGCTCCTTCTCAGGGTTATTATGAGGATCAAATGAGATGTTTGTAAACTCCTTTGCAAACATTAAAATGTTCTATAAACATTAGGTATGTTAAGTTTATTTTCCTTGATTTCTAAGAGCATGTCAGCCTGAAATAGCATTTGACTCTTGGGGTCCCATCTAGAAAGATTAGATTTTCTCTTTAGCTCTCTTTTAACTGATTTGTCAAGTGTGTATGTTTGGGTTAGTTCCAGTGATCTGAGAAAAATCATTAATGACAGACTGTAAACATTTTAATTTTTTGTTTTTTTTTTCATTGGTTTCTGAGCATGTATGAGTTTGGGGCTAGGCTACCTCTTAAGTCTTTTGCTGAATATGAGAGTTCACCCTGGAACAATGACTGGAAAAAAAAAAAAGAATAATCACATGACATAAAACCCAGCCTGAGCATTTAACTTTACTTTGGACAAACTAGCCATCATTCAATGATATAAATAAGTGAGCTCAGAGCACTCTTTTCCAAAGTACAAAAGTACCTCCATTGAGGGAGAATAGCATTTCAGAAAGGTTGCATGATCTTTATAAGCTAGCAGCATGCCCTATTACCCTTGTCTAGGAAGGTGCATAATACTCAGATTGCTTTGGAATCAGAGATATGTACTCCTTGGGAAACTGGTCTGAACTCTATGTTCCATGAAAATTTAGAAATAAGATGTTCTCTAAAGAAGCTCCTTTCATGGCTGAGAATCAGTTGAAAGAACCAAAGGTGGTTAGCATAAAGGAAAAAAGATATTGGAAAATGAGATGGCTTTCTTCAAGCATCTGAAACTATATAATATGAAGGAATTTGATTTGTTCTGCTCATCATGATTGGCCCAAGAGGACAGAACTGGGAGAAATAGAAGTTAAAGGACATGATTTCAGTTCAAAGTTTGGGCAAATGTCCTAAGAATGAGAGTAGGCATAAAAAAAATTAGATATAAAAATATCAGCTAGCACTTATATAGCATTTTTAAATTTGCCAAGCACTTCATAGATATCATATCCTTTTAACCGTTTGTGCTATAATCTCCATTTTATAGTTACATACACTAAAGCAGACTGAGGTAAAATGATTTGCCCCGGGTCATATAGCCAGGAATTATCTGAAGAAGGATTTGAACTGAGGGCTTCCTGACTCTATGTTCAATGCTCTATGCCACCTAGCTGCTATCCAGAAATTAAGGAAGTTGCCTCAGAATTTTTTTTAAACCCTAATATCATATATATATATGTATATGTATATGTATATGTATATGTATATATATCTCCTTCTATATTAATTTTATTTGTTACAGGGCTAGGTAATGGGGGTTAACTGACTTGCCCAGGGTCCCACAGCTGGGAAGTGTATGAGGCCAGATTTGAACCCAGGACCTCTCATCTCTAGGCCTGACTCTCAATCCACTGAGCCATCCAGCTGCCCTCATCAGAAATTTTTTGATACCTAGAGTGTCTTCAATCAAAAATTGGATGGTTACTTCTAAGGGATGCTGTGGAGGAAATTCTTGGTCAAATACAGATGACTTCCAAAGTCCCTTACAATTCTGTGAGGCTCCAGGATGCAACTGTAAAATCATAAAGTTAGCAGAGCAAGAGAAATAATGTACATTATGATGATAATGTAAGTGCGAAGAATAATCATAGAATATTCAAAGATTAATGTTGCAAAATTTACAAAGAATAAGCTTAGCCCTGAATAGGAGATTTGCAGAGGTACCATACCTATGAATGTGGAGCATTGCATATTTTTTCCGATTTTTTTAAATGTATTTATCATTTTTGCTGATTTTTCCCTCTTTGTCCTCTTTAAAAACAAAAACAAAAACAAAAAACACTTTTACTTTCTGTCTTTGTTAGCGTGGATTCCCATGTGGTTTTGTTTCTCTTTAACTGAACCACTTTCTCTGCCTTGTGTTCTTGCTTATAGGCCACAGCACAAAATCATGCTCTTTATTTTATAACCCTTCCTCACATTATCTAAGGCAGCTAGATGGTACATCAGATAGAGAACTGGACCTAGAGTTAGAAAGACCTGAGTTCAAAACCAGCCTCAGATAGTTACTAGCTGTGTGACCCTGAACTTAATCCTCCTGGCCTTAGTTTCCTCATCCATAAAACGAGCCAAAGGAAATGGCAAACCGCTCCAGTATCTTTGCCAAGAAATCCCCAAAAGGGAACACAACTGAAAAAAAA
>NC_058131.1:384028564-384091566 GCF_016433145.1 Gracilinanus agilis | reverse complement strand
AAATAAAATAAAATAAAATAAAATAAAATAAAATAAAATAAAATAAAATAAAATAAAATAAAATAAAATAAAATAAAATAAAATAAAATAAAATAAAATGGGGGGGGATGAAATGAGCAAATATAACAAAGAAAGCTATTTTAGAACTTATGATATGGGGCCTCTCACAGTTGTAATTATCTTAGGGCTCCATGCTTCCATAGATCTTCCTCTGATTGGCTGGTTCTTACCAGCACCTACATTTTAAAAAGAAATATTTAGATGAGCTACAACTTCATTTCTTTCCTAGCTCTATTCCTGACTCTCCAGACATTTTCTTTCCTTTTTTTTTTTTAAACTCTTACCTTCTGTTTTAAAATCAAAATTGTGTATCAGTTCTAAGGTAAAAGAGAAGTAAGCGCTAGGCAAATAAGGGTTAAGTGACTTGCCCAAGGTCACAAAGCTGGGAAGTATCTGAGGTCAAATTTGAACCAAGGATCTCTTGTCTCTAAGACTGGCTTTCATTCACTAAGCCACCTACATGTGCCTTCTTGACATTTTCTGTCATGACCTCATGTGGCTACCTTTCTTCTCCTCCACCACACTTTTCATCTTCCTTTTAGGTGTCATCTTCCCCTAATCAAATATAAACTCTTTGAGGGCAAGAACTATCTTTCTGCTTCTGTTGGACTTCCCAGACCTTGACACAGTATCTGGCCCACAGTAAGTGCTTAATAAATGTTTGTTGACTCAACTTCTTCACTTCACTTCTTTTTAACAAATTGACCCTATTATAGGCAGCTCAGTTTTGATCATCCAGTCTCTACTTCTGAAAACTAACTTACCTCTGTGAGTCTCAAATTCTTCACCTCAAGTGAATAATAATACTTGGAACATCTACTTTAGCAGGTTCATGGAATCGTAGAGTTAGAATAAGAAGGACTTTCCAAATCATGTAGTTAGTCCAACCCTTTCATTTTACAGATGAGGAAACTGAGGCCTCAAGAGTTGAAGGATCATGGCTAAGGTCACAAAATAGTTCAAAACAACAGGTGGAATGTAAGCCCTAGGCCTCTGATTCCAAAAGCAATGTTTTTTGCTTTCAATTACATCAAAAAACTTAAATGAGGTAATGGGTATAAAGCATTTTGCAAACTTCGAAGTTTTATATAAAGTCAATTACTAAGACCACTGTGTACTTATAGTAGGTACTCCATTGTTTTGATGAATAAGTTAATAATATGTCTTTTGTTATGGAATAAAAGGGAAATGTGATGTGGCTAATCAAGAGGCTTGTACTGAGAACTCTGGGTGGTATCAGTTGGGTCTTCAGCTAGGGAAGGCTATCTCTTAGTACAGAGCAATTTAGATCAGTCAGAGATTGAAAGAGCCTGGCTGAAAGTTTTCTTCAGCCTCATGTCTGTTATTCCAAGCTCCCTTGTGGGGAGGAGTAAAGAGCCCCTCCCTTCTGTAGAGCCACTCTCAGTGTACAGTAAGTGAAAGCTGGTTCACTTCCTGCCCAAGATGGATGCCTGGTTTAGCCCTTAAGAAATAAAGGAAAGTTGTTCTTCCCTCTTCAGCCTTTACCCTAGTTGTTGTTGGTACAATGAATCACCAGAAGCTATTTGCATAAAGGCCAAAAGGGTTTATTAGAGCCAAGGGTAAGCTGAGGGAAAAGGGGTTAAGGTTTGGTAACTGCTGCTAAGGGAGAAGCTGGTGCTGGGGGAGGGTCACAGAAGAGGGGGACCAGGCTGAGGGAGCCAGCTCCATCAGCTAGGGATAATTTCACTACCCTGATGTAATAGGGTTCAGCAAATTACTAGATGAGGTGATGGCTTGGTTTTAGGTTGTCCCTGCCTGCCTACAAAAGCTAGTTCCCACGATCTCCACCCACCAAAATACCCTCCTCCCAGGGCCCAAAGGGGAAATCCAGGGAATAGCAGGATGTCAAGGAAGAGGTCAAGGGAAATCAGGCAAAGCCCAAAAGCCCCAAAAGCAAAAGGCCCCTCAGTTGGTTCTGCAGGAATATATATAGTCCACAGGTTACAATGGTTTTTGCCTGTGAAACCAGGGTCAATATTCAAATTCTTCAATTGTCAGGGTTGCTTCAGTTGGATTTGCAAATGCAAGAGATTTTGTTGCAACCCTCCATTACACTTCTTATCTGTAGCCCCTCCAGGCCCAAATGACACACATAATAAGGCTTTGAAAACCATTTTCTTAGAACCTTTCCCTGAAATGTTATGAGCAAATGGAAATGCTGAAAGAATAAATGTGACTATTTTGAAAATGCTGGCATTCATTTATTTCTGGTATATATATTTTAGTACATTTTAGAACAACTTATTGTTAAACCTCCAACATCACCTACACACACACACACACACACACACACACATCCATACTGCTCCAAAGGAAAGCTATTAGAGGGTGAAAAAGCCATCTTCTTCTTCTATTCCATTAGGTAAGTTACTATGGGTATTGTTAACTTCTCCAACATTATTTAACCTAAAAAGAGAAACACAGATTATTCATGAAGAAGCTGGCCTAAAATAGACTATCCAGTCATAGCAGAATCATATATATTTTGAGCTAGAAATCTAACTTCACTCATCTAGTCCAACCCCTTTTATTTATAGACAAGTAAACTCCAGGCCAAAGAAAGAAATTCTTTCCATGGTCTATGGTCTTTATCTATGTATTTATGATGAGGAGACTAAAAATCTATATTGACAGAACATGAAGCATTCATCGAAATATGAATCAAGAAAATGGGAACAATCTGTGGTAGAATTTTTAGCACTAATTGGTACTAGGAGACTGGACCTTATTGGCATAGGGAACTATTTTGCCCAATGTGGATAGCATCTTTCTTCAATGAGACTTCTCTAGAAGACTGAGTTTAAGTGATTTGCTCAGGATCTTATGAACAGAATAGGTCAGAACTTGAAAACAGGTCTCCTTGCCTTCAGTTTCTCTAACCACTGGCCATGATGTCTACTGACAATTTACAAAACACTTTGTTCTCCTCTCAAATACCTTTGAAGGGAAAGAAATGGCCAGAATTCCCTTTATATGGTATATTAAGTATTGCTCGATCAAACTAGTCTTAGGTCTAAAGGGAGAGAAGAGCAAAATCTAAACACTGGAATTTTAATTTTCACCCAAACCTGGAGTGGCCCATCATTTCCAACATGCAGCTGGAAGCTGAAAGGCAAGGCAGGCCCATTTGCAACTAGTCAGAGGATAAGGAGCCATTAAGCTATTGAGCTTAATGAGTCTAATCATCACTAACAACTCCTGTAGTCATTACCACACATCAGAAGAGAGGCAGGCAAGATAGATTACCTTTTGTGTATATCTGAATAATTCTTTCTCATGATTTTACCTAGAAACAAAACGAGGTTACAATATTAACGTGGTTAAGCAAGAAAGTTGATTTCAGTGAGAATCCCAAAGTCACATTGGATTATGAATGGAAAGAGCACACAGCTAACAGCTATCAGATTGGCCCTTGGGGGATGTGAGAGGGAAGGAGGGAGATTCTGTACATAAATGCATTGTTACTTTTCTGGAAAATATACCCCATACTTCCCTGAACAAGTCAACAAGTTATTCTATTAGCTTGCTCCAAAAGTCCCCTACCAATTCTTTTTTTTTTTTAAAATAACCCTCACCTTCTGTCATATAATTGATACCAAGTATTGGTTATAAGGCAGAAGAACATTAAGCGCTAAACAATTGGGGTTAAGTGACTTGAACAAGGTCACATTGTTAGGAAGTATCTGAGGCCAGAACTGACCTACCCATTTTTAAAATCAAATTCCCACATTTCAAACCTGTCATATCTCCACTACAATATCTGACCAATGCAAGCATCTATATATTTGTGTAAAGTCTAACCCAAAATAACTCAATATTTGCTGTCAGCTATATATGACAACACTAACAAGTATAATGGAATAAACCAAGCACTACTTGCAGATATTTTTACTTCTAATCAAATTAAATAGCTTCTAGTTTTATTTCTTCAATCCAAAAGTTAAAATCATTGTATCCTTTGAATCTCAAATGACTATTCTCTATTTTACATTACAGAATGGAAGTTAGGTTCCTATATTTAGCTTGAAAGCTAAAAACTTGATTCAGGAATTCCATATTATTAATGAAGAAGCAGCCTGGTAGAGTAGAAAACAGCTGAGCATGGCATCAGCAAGAGTTGAGTTCAAATCTTATTTCAGCTGCTTCTTAACTATGTGACAGGGGCAAACAATTTAACCTCAAGTTAATCAAGTTCTTTATCTGTAAAATGGGGGTTGTAATCTACTGGGTGGTTTTGAAGATCAAATAAGATAATGTGTGAAAAGTACTCTGGAGACCCTAAGTCACTATAGAAATGATAATTATTCTCATCACAATTATAAGAACTAGAGTGTGGAATGGACAGAGTATATGGTATTCCTCCCCATGTCAATTCACCAAAAAGGAAAGACAGAGTTATGGTTGACTGGGAGTAAGCTGAGTAAATAGATGCCAAATGGTATGATTTGAGGGTTAAAAAGAAAGCATCCCTTCTAAAAGCTGTAACTCCCACCTATCAGCCCATTTTCTAAAATTCTCTATTGAGAGGCTCATTCCTTTGGATCCAATACTACCCTCTTCACCTACAATTAATGTAATAGATTTTGATGGAATTGATATAATAGAAATTGCTAAAATCCAAAGCCCTAGAAGTCTTCATAACCATAGTGTGAATGAATCTACCAGCTTTCTCTTCTCCTTATTAGGAAAAAAAAAAGATAGGGTGAGAATACTTTGGGGAAGGGAAGAGAGCTGAGATCTTAAAAAGAGCAAAAGGATCCAGACAGAGAACATGGTACTCAGCCAAGAGGTAGATCTGTCAGTTTTCTCAACCCTGCCCAGAGGTAGATCTGGCTAGGTTGTTTATCTTTCATTCATATCATTGTTCGTTTGCTCCTTCCACAAAGAATCATTGGATGTCTAGAAACGAAGCATGAAGAATATTTGACCCTGTCCTCCTTACCTCTCAAAATAAAAGCCAGCAGCATCAGAAGGATCACAAATCCCACCAATGGGACAATGATGACCAGTAGTTCAGGGTCTCCCCAAGCTTTTACCTAAATGGACACAGAAAAGCAGAAGGGTTCGTACTCTTGCCTACATATTGGCTCTAAGAGTTTTCCCCTGCCACCTTTCTAATCTGTAAGGACACTTACTTTAGAACAGCTGAAAAGCCATGAGCTTTATTGTGCTCAAAACCTATCACCAACGATTTGCCCTTTGACACCCTACTCTGTTTCAGAGTATTTCTAAAAATCTGAGCTATAATCTGAATAAGGTAGTTTCGGAAGTCATCACATTAATATGATAAAATCAAGGCCAGGTTTGGTGGGGTTTGATTTTTTTGGACCAGACCTAGGATTTCATGGGTAAAGATAGAGAGCTCCCAATGAGAAAACTCCTTTTACCAAGGCAGGTGGACATCTGCTCTGCAATTTATGGTCTTAGAAAATTGCCAGAGATGTATAAGGAATTAATTCCTGTCTCCCATCCCCCCTCTCTCCTTATATCACATCTATTTTGCCTAAAAAGATGAAAATTTAACTGGGTTGTTTTTTTGGTAGTTGTGTGATGTGTCTGTTGGTGGTTCTGTGTTTTTAATTAAAATCACATAGTCCATATGCTCCATGATGGATTACTTTACCTCTGTGGATTCAGAATCATTTTGTGGAAAACTTGCTGTTTCTGCTACCCAGGGGAGAAAAAAGAAGAAAAAAGAGAAGAAAGTGATTATATTTTCCATCATAGCTAAACATAAGTTTCTCCTATTATATAAAAGTTTCAAAGCCTATCAGGAAGTTCAGACAGCATACTTAATTTTTTTCCCCGTAAAACCCTCATCTTCTGTCTTAGAATCAATACTGTATATTGGCTCCAAGGCAGAAGAGTGGCAAGGGGTAGGCAATGGGGATTAAGTGACTTGCCCAGGGTCACACAGCTAGAAAGTGTCTGAGACCAGATTTGAACCCAGGACCTCCTGTCTCTAGGTCTAGCTCTCAATCCACTGAGCCACCCAGCTGCCCCCAAATTTTTTTTATTCACCTTTTTCCTCTCATCTTTATTGGTTATCAATAAGGATGTATTTTATATACTCTGTTTCAAAACTCATCTGCTTTCATCATTACCTTTTGGATAAATTGAGGTTTCGAGAGATGGAGTGGATTTATCTAAGGTTTCTTCAGACCATAGCACTGCAAATGGACTTTTTATCAGGGAAAGAGGAGGATCAGAATGGAATAAGGAACCAAAAGGGAAATTCAACATATCTTAATATCCTGCAACTAAGTGTTTCTCTCTGCTATGATCCCCAGGAGCCGGAAATTGTAGGTAAGACTCAAGAATTCCTGTCTCTGCTCTATTAGAATCCTGTTTGATTACAATCATTTCAGAAGGATGAGCCTGAAATTGAAACCATCAAAGAGAAAAAGCCAGCTGGGGTAGCTTTTATCAGGGTTAATATGCGCTTTAAATTGGAAATGTCTAATGTGAAAAACATTGTCCTACAAATGCAAACAGTCTCCAGGGACATCAAATCATTCCCATTTTTCTTCAGATAACAGTAAAATCCCAAGTTAAAAACTACTAGGACATCAGGTTCCTTGTAATATGGCAACAACAACAACAAATGCAAATCATGGGACCTGAATCTTTTGTAAAAGGCAATAATGTCTGAGTGACAATCAAAACCAGGTGTGACAGGCAAGCTCTACCAAACATTATGAAATTTTTTCAGTTCTTCCTATTGCTTTCCCTGATTATTAAAAGACAGTATTTGAAGTTAGAAAGAAGATTAGAGATCATCTATGCTAGCCTCCTCATTTTACAGAAGAAGAAATGCAAGACCCAGAAATCTTAAGTAGCTTGCCTAGGGTCCTTTAAGCTAGCAAAGAGCAAAAATGGAATTGTGGTATAGTAGTTGAAGAACAGGGCACCTAAGATAGCACAGTGGATAGAGCGCCAAGCCTGGAGTCAGAAAGGCTCATCTTGAGTTCAAATCTGACCTCAAACATTTACTAGCTGTATGACCCTGGATAAGTCACTTAACCCCATTAACCTCGATTTTCTCATCTATAAAGTGAGCTGAAGAAGGAAATGACAAACTAATCCAGTCTTTACCAAGAAAACCCCAAATGGAGTCACAAATAGACAAACGCAACTTAAAACACACACACGCACATGCACACGCACACAACAGGAAGATTATAGAGCAAGTTTCAGAGTTGCAAAAATTTGGATTTGACTCTTGTCTTAGACAGTTCTAAGCTGTGTGACCCAGAGTAAATCGCTTAACTTCTCTGAGCCTCAATTTCCTCATTTGTAAAATGAGAGGTGTTGTACTCCATAGCTGCTGAAGTCCTTTGAAGTTTAAAATATGATGCTACCATAAATGCCAGTGCCAGGATCCAATGCACTTTCCTATATGCCATACAAATTATTTTAAATAAAATTAATTATTCTCCTTTATTTAAACATTGCCTGATTCTGTTGCTATATACCCCCCTTATCCCTCCCAATAAGTTATCCCATAATTTTAAAAAAATCAAGAAGAGAAAAAAAAATCAGCAAAAGTAATTAATCCACACAAGAAATCAGAAAACATATGCAATATTCCATACCCGTGAACCTCCTACATTTATAAATGAGGGAGGGAGTATACCACAAAAATTCTAATGGGTTCTAAAGAAAGTCAAGAACTTTTTCCTCTTCTGGAAACTGAAAGCATTGAACAAGATATATTAAAGTCTATAACTATATACATAATATAGTTTAAAATGGGAAATTCTACATTGGCCTGGACATAACAATCTCTGAATGGTATAAGCCTGTGTATCATTTTTCCGAAGCCTTGCCACAGTGACATTTAAAATGGAACCAAGGTGACAGCTCTGAGACACATTAGCCACAAGAACAATTCTACAGAATAAGTGTATGCTCAGGAAGACCCATTGAATCAACTCATACCAACTTACATTGAGGAAATATGATCTGAACAAAAGAGTTGCATCATTAGGCTCATGGATCTAAAGCTGGAAAGGACTTCAAAAGTCAGCTATTCCAACTCTCTTTTTTATATAAATTTGGAAACTGAGTCTCAAAGAGGTTTAGTGGCTTTCCCACGATCCCAGTTTTCTAATACCTTACTTCCCACTATGCACTCTTCAAATCACTTCCACAAACAAACACTCTCTCTCTGAGCTCTAAACATTTTGTCTGGCTGTCCCCCATTCCTGGATGCTCTTCCTCCTCTGCTCCACCTACGACTTCCTTTAAGTCCCAATTAAAATCCAGTGTTTTATTGGAAGACTTCCCAAACTTTTTCATTCTAATGCTTTGCCTCTGTTAATTATTCCCTGTTTATCTTGTGTATAGCTTGTTTTGTATAAATTTGTTTGCATGTTGTGTCTCCAGTGGGCGGTAAGCTCCTTGAGGGCAGGGACTATCTTTCGCTTCTTTTTATATCCACACTTTAGCACAGTGCCTGGCACTTAACGGGTTTATTAATTGAGAGACAACAGTTGTGGAAATAGAACCATCCTTTACTTCAGTATTTCCAAATTCCTAAGATTATAATGAGTCTGTTTACACTAATCCTGTTAGCACCACCCTCAACCCCTCCACGGCCATATTGTTGGATTGTTTAGGGTATTGGAGGGAGTGTGTAGAAAAATGATAGTTAAGCTTATTTTAAAACACAAACTTCCAAAGGTATTTAAACTCACTTAAGTAATGAAATTTAGGAGAGAATCAAGTTAAAAAATAAAATACTTCCAAGTTGGCAGCATTATTAAACATCCTCTGCCATAGTTTTGACTAATCACTGAAATCACAGGCAGCAGGGCATAACAATTTAGAGCTTGAAAGGAACCTCAGAGTTGACGTAATCACACTCCTTTATTGTTCAGAGGAAGAAAGTGGGCAGAGGCATGTGGCACTGCAGGGTCCCTTGGGTAGCATAGTAGTTTGAATTTCAGTCTTGGTTTTGGGACCAAACCACACACTTCTCACCTTCCCTCAAATATTGCAGGCAGTGGCTACTGGCTGACTCTCGGAACTCTGCTTAGCCATCTATATTTTGCACCCAAAATTTGTTCTAGAACAAGTCATTTCAGTGATATATGATCAGAACTCAGATCTACGATGACAATATTTTTGACATAGACTTCTCAAAGCATTTTCTCAGTGTGTTCAAATCTTTTTCCCTGTGTCTCTGTCTTATTCTGACCCCTGCTGGATAATCCATGATATGATTTTGATTTTTAAAAACCAAAAGACGGGGAAGGGAAATGCCATTTAATCAATTATAAGAAGCTACAGATGGAAGAATTTGGAGATCATTTAGTCTAATTCCCTTGATTTACAAATGGGGAAGCTGAAGCCCAGTGACAGGAAATGATTTTCCCAGTATCCTACATGAAACTGATGACATACATTGACAAATCCTAGCTCCTACTCAAGGTTCTTTCATGAAGCTGAAGATGCCTCATAGATTTACTGCTGAAGAGACATTACTAATGTAACTCTGGCCAACACAAAGAACCTCTCTCAGCCTCAGTTTCCTCATTTGGAAAGAGAGGGAAAGAATAGTACTTATTTTGCATGGTTTTTATGAAGTTCAAATGACAACATATTTAAAGTACTTTTAAAACTTCAAAGTGCAGTATAAATGTTGGCTATGGTTAGGGACCAGAGGGGTTAAGTAATTTGCCTAATATCACACAGTAAATAGCTAATTTGGAATTGGAACATAAGACTCCCTCATCAAATTATCAAGTATTTATTGAGCAACTACTATCTTCAAAGAACCAGCTCTGGAGTTAGCATATCCATATAGCCCAAATAACAAAGAAGGCACTTTAGAATGCTGTAGTTTCAAGAGATCCTAGAGATTGTCTAATTTAACTCCCTCATTTTGCAGATAAAGAGATTGAAGCCCTGAGAAGGACTTGCCCAAGGTTGCAAAAAGATATTAAGTGGCAGTTCTAATATATGTAGCCAAATCTTCCCATGTTAAGCCCAAGGCTCCTTCTACATCTTGCTGTTGGAAAGTTTACATTGATTCAAGGCCAAATATTAATTTAGTATCTATTATATACAAGTGCCAGTATTAGGCACCCAGGGATATTTTTTATAAAAGACAAAATCTTCCCTGCACTCATGGATCCTATAGTCGACAAAGGGTCACAAAACAAAACTAATAGCCTGGAATTATAATTTTCTAATTACTAAATTAGGGACTCATAAATGACATAAAGTCTTTTAAGCCCTTACCTTCCATCTTGGAATCAATACTGTGTGTATTGGCTCCAAGGCAGAAGAGTGGTAAGGACTAGGCAATGGGGGTCAAGTGACTTGCCCAGGGTCACACAGCTGGGAAGTGTTTGAGAGCAGATTTGAACCTAGGACCTCCTGTCTCTAGGCTTGGCTCTCAATCCACTGAGCTACCCAGCTGCCCCTCATAAGGCTTTCTTAAGAAGGAATCTAACTCCTAAAAGTCAGGAGTTGAACATAGCTTTCCCACAACGGAGCCTATCCTTCAAACCCAAATCTGGGAGTGATATACGAAGCCCCAGGCCAGAAGAATAACACTTCACTTAGCCTGATTTGTATAGTGATTAAATATAAAAAGAAGTGTCACTGGATTATAGATCTCATACCTGTTAGGATTCTCAAGATCAGCTCATCCAGCCCTTTGTCTTCAAGCTCCTCATTTTACAGACCAGGCAGTTGAAAAGGCCATAGTTCAGTAACTTATCCAAGGACACATAGCTAAAATAAGTGGCCCAGAGAGGACTAGAAACCATCTCTCTCTTTGAATCCTTTCCCTCAGCATTCTCATCAGCTACGATGGGTTAAATTATTATCTAAACTGATAAATTTCAAAAAACTACATAACTATCCCTGATCCAGAACTCCAGTCTTATTTTATCAATTGTTTGCTAGACATCTCCATGTGGATGTCCCAATGGCACATTCAAACTTTATGTGTGCAAAATGATACTCATATTCACCACCACTCCCAACCTAGACTTAGGTTTTAAACTTAGGTTTCCCTAGACTTCCCCATTGCTGTTAATGATACCACCAGCCTCCTAGTCATCCGGGTTTATAACTTTGCGTTGTGACTTTTCCTTTAGTATGTACCCTTCTCCCCCTTTCAATCAGCTGGCAGGTCTTGCCAATTTCATCTCTATCATTCCTCTCATATTCATCAATATATCTTCTCCCTCCATTCTCATAGATTCTATAATTTTTAGACCTTCCTCTTTCCTGGGACTTACTTACTATGGGGATAAATAAGATATAAAAAGACAACTACATACAAAAAAAATATACAGAATAAAAACAAAGTAATTTGGGGTAGGAAAATGAGCACTAAAAACTAGGGAAAGGGAATTGATGCAGAGTGAAAGGAGCAGGGCCAGAAGAACATTATACACAGAGACCAATACACTGTGGTAAAATAGAATGTAATGAACTTCTGTACTAGCAGCAATGCAATGACCCAGGACAATTCTGAGGGATTTATGAAAAATAATGCTACCCAAATTCAGAGGAAGAACTACAGGAGTGGAAACAGAAGAAAAACAACTGCTTGAACACATGGGTTGAGGCGGACATTATTGGGGATGTAGACTCGAAACTACCACACCAATGCAACGATCAACAATTTGAAAATAGGTCTTGATCAATAACACATGTTAAAACCAGTGGAAATACACATCTGCCATGGTGGGAGGGAGAAGTCAGGGGGTGAAGGGGAAAGTAAGAGCATGAATTTTGTAACCATGTTAACTTTTCAAAAAAGAAATATTAATAAATGCTTAAAAAAAAAACTAGGGAAAGGTCATTGGTAGGATGAGATGGTGCCTAGACTATGCTTTGAAGAAAGAGATTCCATATAAGTGGGGATGAGCAAAGAGTTCCCAAGTGTGGAAGCATGGGAACAGAAGACAGAATGTCATTTACAGCAGGCCAGTTTGGCTGGAACATAGAGTGTGTGAAGGTGATTAATGTGAAACCACTCTGGAAAGATAGCTGGATTGTGAAAGACTTTAAATGTCAACCAGAGGAGTTTTGCATTTTGTCCTAGATACATTACAGAACCACTGAGACTTCTTGAGCAAGGGAGTGACTACCTCCTTAATTCAAACATCTGACATCTCTTAACTAGATTTGTCAATAGTCATTGATTAGTGTTCCTGCCTTAAGTCTTTCCCTATTCTGGTCCATCTTACACACTGCCACCAAAATAATTTTCGTTAGAAACAAACCTAACTATAAAACACCCCTACTCATTCACTGTAGTGGATAAGGGCTTAAATCAGGATAGTGGCAGAGAGAATGAAAAGAGAGAATTGGATGCTTTTTTTTTCTTTTGTCTAGGTTATAGGCTAGTGCCTTATACCTAATAAGCATTTAATAAATATCTGTTCAATTGAATTTAATTGAATCCATGTCTCCTGACTCCTTCCATGCAGTAACATATTCATGCCTAGCATGGATCTATTGTCCTTTGGTTTATCCACTATTTGAATTCTTCAGACTTTGTTATTCCATGTGGTACAGGCATATAACATCAAAAGAGTACTGCTGTTTGAAAAGATGATACTTGTTTCAGGGAGAAATTAGCATCATCATTAAAACCTCTTATGATTTCCCAAATGCAATCCAATCCTTTTTTGCCCTTACCTTAATTTCATACCCAGTTTATTATTCATTTGCAATGTCTTTATTGGAGATGTATACAGGGATGGACCTACATTACAGATTATGTCGTACTTCCAGTGCCTTACCTCTGTTCATTATTTTGTATTTATCCTATATATAGTTAACTTTGTTTGCCTATCTATTTTTAAGCTCCCTGAGAGCAGAAATTGTCATTTGCCTCTTTTTTGCATCCTTCCTCCAGTGTTCAGCACAGTTCCCATCATAGTATAGGGAACTTAATAAATGTTTATTGATTGTTGAGTGATAATAAAGCTATTGAAGCAAAAAAAAAAATGAGAAATGGATAAAAGACAGATGCCAACACAGACTCTCACAATTTCCTGAAGGAATTTACCTTTATAAATTAATCACCAAAATAAGGATACCAAAAGAGATAGCAAATGCACTTAGCCAGAAAACACTGACTTTCCTTTTCAAGTAGATGGATATGATGACCCAGATAGACTCTGGTTTGGAATGCAAAATTCTTTCTAAAAGTCATATATAGATGTAAAGATTCCAGTTTTAGGGATAAAAATTCACAATTTGATTTTTAAAAATTGTTGGGAAAGGAGAAAGGTAGGTAGTTCAATAGATAGAGAGCCAGAAAGTTCTGAGCTCAAATAAGATCTAAGACACTTCCTAGATGGGTGACCCCGGGCAAGCCACTTAACCCCAGTTGCCTAACCCTTCTCACTCTTCTGCCTTGGAACCAGTACTTATTATTGATTCTAAGAGAGAAAGTAAGTGTTTAAAAAAAACTGTTTGGAAAATTGGAAAGTGATTTGGCAGAAACTAGGTATAGATCAATATCTTATACCATTTGCTAAGATAAGATCAAAATAGATCATGACCTAAACATAAAATGAGAAATCATAAGCAAATTAGAAGACCAGGGAGCATTTCACTTATCAGATTTATGGATAGGAGAGGAATTTATTTAAAAAAATAAGAGACAAAGAACATTGTGAAATATAAAATGAATAATTTTGATTACATTGAATTTAAAAGGTTTTGTACAAATAAAATCAATGTAGCTATGATTAGAAGGAAAACAGAAAATTACGCAAAAAAATTTATACAGTTTCTCAGATAAAGGTCTTGTATTTTAAAAATGTAGAGACCTTTGTCAAATTCATAAGGATGTTAGCCATTTCCTAATTAATAAATGATCAGAGAATATAAAAAGGCAGTTTTGGATGAAGAGCTCAAAGCTATATTTGATCACATGAAAAAATGCAATAAATTTTACTGATTAGAGAAATGTAAATCAAAGCAATTCTGAGATGTCTCACATCTATCAGATTGACTAAAATGATGGAACAAAATGACAAATGTTGAAGGTGATGTGGAAAAAGTGAGGACATTAATACATTGTTGGGAGAACTGTGAACTGATCTAACCATTTTGGAGAGCACTCTGGAATTATGCCCAGAAAGTTATAAAACTACTACCTTTAGACACAGCAATATAACTGTTAGGTCTATAACCTAGGGTGATCAGGGAAAAGGGGAAAGAAAACTTTTATATTCTAAAATATTTACAAGAGCTCTCTTTGTGGTAGCAAAGAACTAGAAATTAAGGGAATTTCCATCAAGTGGGGAATGGTTGAACAAGTTGTAGCATTATAATGGAATACTACTGCACCATATTTCATGATGAACAGATTAATTTTTTTAAATGGTAAGACCTACAGGAAATTATGAGAAAAAAAAAATGAGTAGAACCAAAAGAGCACTATATACAGCTACAGAATTAGTGCTTGAAGAATAACTTGTAAACATATACCTCCAGAGAAAGAATTGATAAATAGAAATGACAGACATAGTTTAGATAAACATTTTTTTTGGTCAAGCAATGCCTCTCCTAGTGTGGGGAGGGATCGGAAGGAGAGAGATAACCTGGAGCTTTTGATGTAACCAATAAACAAATAAATAATTTTTAAAATGGGGGGACCGAAATCTTATAGGTGATGATGTAAGATTACAAGCACTGTCATTTCATAAAACTCAGAAAGAAGCAGTGTAGAGAATATAAAGTTACAGACAACTTGAGGAGACCCAAATAAGCCAGACCATACTTCGAACATTTAAGATAAAAAATAGGAGAGGAGACCAAAAACAAAATAAATGAAAATAAACATAAACATCAGGTTGGGAGCAGGGCATGCAGGTAGCACAGTCAGGAGAACCTGGGTTCAAATTCTGGCCTCAGACACTTCCTACTTGTGTGACCCTGGATAGGCCACTTAATCTCAGCTGCCTAGCTCTTACTGCTCATCTACCTTGGAATCAATTAAGAAAGGAATAAAGCATCTGCTAATATTACTAAAATAAGGTTTTTTTTAAATATGACAATGGAGCTATCATATTTGGATTTTAGTACATTCCCCAAGTGTGCTTTATGAGGAAGTATAAATGATGCTAATAAAAACAAAGATGGTAAATTGCTAGATATCAAAAATAAAAAATTGCATGAGCAGAGCAGCCAAATCTCAACATGTATACAGAGATATGAGGTCCTGCCAGAGAAGATATGATGATGAGGGTGTCAAGAGATCAATTCTAAAGGTATATGAAATAAGAAAGGAAACTAACATGTTGAGGGGAATTACTATTTTTAAAAGCGAATCAAATGTTAAAACCAGTGGAAATACGCATCAGCCATGGGGGTGGGGGGAACTCGGGGGGCTGAAGCAGAAAGTAAGAGCATGAATTATGTAACCATGTTAACTTTTCTAAAAAAATAAATATTAATAAATGTTTTTTAAAAGCAAATCAAGAAAACAACAGCCACTACTAAGCCATATGTCTACTTTCTTATCTCTAAAAAAATCTTCATGAGAATAATTTTCATAGGAAACATTTTCAACAAAGGTTCTAGAAGCCTGATTTCATAACTTATATCTTCATAAACCAGATTATTCCTGTGATAAAATTGCATAATAATTACAGTGAATACAAGATCCCAATGTCTACTTGCTCATCATAAAGAAACATTTGATTTGTTAAAGCAACAAATGACATGCAAAGTTCTTTTCCAACAAGTTGTCATCCAAATGTTAAAATTATACATTTTTTTGAAAAATGTAAGACATGTAACTTGGATGATCCTCTGAATTATTAATATCAAGCATGATATAAAGTAGGGAAACCCATGATCTCCAAAGTCAGTTGCTACTATTAAGGAGTATGGTTGGTAGAGTCTAAATTGAAGAGAAATTCTCTGTAAATTATGAGGTCCTCCAGCTTCTAGTTACTAATGACATTTTGGTGATTACAAAGCCTCCTAAATGAGAAGGATAATGATTCAAAAGAATTCAGCTGAACTATCCACACTGGGAAAACCAAGTGGATAAAGAAAATCATCATGAGCAAGATATAAAACAAATGGTGCCTCACAAAAGACATAGCCTTTGAAATTAATTGCAGCCTATTTTATTCTAACTATGGTTTCAAGTGTAAACACAGATCTTTCTGCCAATTTCCTATCTTTCTTCTGCCTATTTTTCAGCTAGAAGTATTGTACCTCTTGCAATATTCTGTCCTTTATAAAATCATTCACTGAAATGAATTTTTCTATTGGATTTTGTTGTGTTTTTTTTTTAAAGCAGCTGAATATAGTAGAAAAATAACAACACTAAATTCAGGTCTTGGAATTGTAGATTATAGTCCCAACACTGCCTACTGGCTTCTGGACAAGTCATTTTCTTTATTTGGGCCTCATTTTCATCATTTGTAAAATAAGAGGGTTAGACCCAATGTTCTCAAAATTCTCTTCTGGTTCAATGACTTTATCTCCACTTAACAAAATCAAATTGCTTAGATATCATCTTTTCCAAAAGGATTCTCTTCTGAAAATCAGAAAGCACTTCGTATCATGGCTATGATTCCAGAGAAAACACCAAAGTTACGAAGAACCATTATCTCCAACCTGATTTTTCAAAGTGATTCTTTGATTATATTTTATTAATGCATTTTAGTCTTGGCCACAGAATAACTTCCCAATAATCTGTCTCCTCTCTCCCCTCTGCTGAAAAAAAAATAATCCCTAAATAATCCTTTTGAACCCAGGAAAGACTAATATATAGTAGTTGACATTCTGAGCCCTAAAGTACTATCTAGCTTTACAAAAAGCCAGGACACAAAAAGGAAAAGAAAATTTCCTGAAACTGTCCCTCAGAGACCCAGAAAAGGCTGTGGTAAGTATCTTCGGGAAAAGATGGATGTTATTACAGGCAATGTTCATTTTATCCAATTTTGCTGAATTGATCAAGAAGTCTTCATCCTTCTGTTTATGTCCATTTAAATTGGAAATCAGTCTCCAGTTTGAATTAATGCCAATGACAGGATAATGATTCATTTGGGGACCTGAGTCAAAATCTTTTTGAAGCTAATCAGACAATCTGTCCTCAGACAGGAAGTCTGTATTCATGTCTGGACCACTTCATCCTATTTAGAAAATTATAGCTATGAAGTTCTATCCTTCCCAGGATCAAAGTCTTTCCTTGGTAGCAACAGAAGCCTTTGGGGAGCCATCAAGGGCCTATTTTGTAACTTCTTATAAGAAATTATGTCCTAGAATCCTGAATAAAGCTCCTTAAACAACCAACTTATTCCAAAGAAGGGATTTGGGATGGTAAGAGAATTTGGTTCAGATGGCATTTTTCCTCCAAATTATTAACAAATCAATATGTCCACAAGTCTCCTGAGCTGATGAAAAACCTGGAAAAGACCTCTTACAAAGTTTTCTGGGTCTATACCAGTGGTTCCCAAACTTTCTTAGCCTACCGCCCCCTTTCCAGAAAAAATATTACTTAGTGCCCCCTGGAAATTAATTTTTTTTATTTTAATAGCAATTAATAGGAAAGATATATGTATTAATGTTTCTATCTTTTTGTAAAATATAGTAAAGAAAGGTGTAAATTAGAAACATTGAACTTTGAAATTATGAAACTATTTATTGACCTAAACTATTCACCGCCCCCAAATGCACCTGTGGCCATCACTGCCTCCCTGGATCGCTGCAGCACCCACCAGAGGGCGGTCACGCCCACTTTGGGAATCACTGGTCTATATAAAGCGATGATTCTAGAGTAAGAGGACAGAGGTTCAAATTTTACCTCTGCCATTGAGTAGATTAGGTGACCTTGGAAAAGTCACAACCTCCCTGGACCTCTGTCTCATCTGTCAAATGAAGAGGTTGAAATAGAGGACCTTTGATCTTTCTTCTAGCTCTGTATCTATGATCCTAAGTTCTAAGATCATGGCTGTTCACTTCCGAGATCACAATCCTAAGTGGTATGAAATAGACAAAAAGAATGGACTCTTCCCAAAGACACCAGTGTCACCAATGACGCACATACCTACACATGGCACAACAGTTTGTTTTCAGTGACATACAACACTAGCACATCCACACTTTTCCTGCCATTTTCTTCGATTATGGCTTGGATGCCCACATTCACATTTCCACTACCCACACTGTTCTCCAGAGTCAATATATTTCGCTTCCTGACTAGGGCTCAGAACTTTGATATCATTGTCCAGACAAGAGGAATCAAACACACAACACAACATTCCCAAACATAACCCAAACCAGATTAAAAAATAATTGGGAAATAACTGACAAATTAAATAAAAATGCAGTTAAAAAATAGATGATATCAAATTTGGTTTTCTACAGGAATGCGCAGTTATCAGTGCTCCTTATGTATATATGGTTTAGTGGCCCCATTTCCGTTTGAGTTTGAAACCATTGATCTAAACCATCTAGATCGACCACGAGTTGTGAGATGTTAACCAAGTGACTACAACTCTCTGGACCTCCATTTTACGAATTACCGTATTCTAATGTTCAAAGCTCACTTATCTACCCTGACCCTCATTTTTTACTTCCAGTTTCACTTCTCACGCTCAAGGATAATTGCCTATTTCTTACTCACAAAGACCAAAAATTTTCATTCCTCTATTAACATTCTAATTGCCTCCAAGCCCAGACTTGTTGATGAAGGGTCCTCAAGGCTTTCATGGAAGAATATCCCTATCCTCAGTATAAACAAGCCCTGGACATTCTGAAGGAACGAAACATTTATAAAATATAGGGCTAGTACAAAAATTACTTAAGATAATTTTCAGATAAAGAAATCAAAATTATCAATAAGCACATGAGAAAGTGTTCTAAATCTCTAATAATTAGAGAAATGCAAATCAAAACAACTCTGAGGTACCACCTCACCTAGCAGATTGGCTAAAATGATAGCAGGGGAGAATAATGAATGCTGGAGGGGATGTGGCAAAACTGGGACATTAATGCATTGCTGGTGGAGTTGTGAACTGATCCAACCATTCTGAATGGCAATTTGGAACTATGCTCAAAGGGCTATAAAAGAATACCTGCCCTTCAATCCAGCCATAGCATTGCTGGGTTTGTACCCCAAAGAGATCATAGATAAAAAGATTTGAACAAAAATATTTATAGTTGCATTCTTTGTCGTGGCAAAAAAATGGAAAACAAGGGTATGCCCTTCAATTGGGGAATGGCTGAACAAAGTGTGGTATATGCTGGTGATGGAATACTATTGTGCTCAAAGGAATAATAAACTGGAGGAATTCCATGTAAACTGGAAAGACCTCCAGGAATTGATGCAGAGTGAAAGGAGCAGAGTCAAAAGAACATTGTACACAGAGACCGATACACTGTGGTAAAATCAAATGTAATGGACTTCTGTACCAGCAGCAATGCAATGACCCAGGACAATTCTGAGGGATTTATGGAAAGGAACACTACCCACATCCAGAGGAAGAACTGAAGGAATGGAAACACAGAAGTAAGACAACCGCTTGAACACATGGGTTGAGGCGGACATGGTTGGGGATGTAGACATTAAATGACCACACCAATGCAACTATCAATGATGTATAAATAAGTCTTAACTGATCACACATGTTAAAACCAGTGGAAATGCATGTTGGATATGGGGGAAGGGAAGTTGAAGGGGGGGGGGGTGAAGGGGAAAGTAAAAACAGGAATCATGTAACCATGGAAAATTTTTCTAAAAAATAAAATATTTAATCTGAAAAATAAAATTACTTAAGATTTCTGCCCAGTACAAAACTGACTGATAGTAGAGTGAAAAGATACCTGTTTGATTTCCTCAAATTTTTACATTACCCTGTCATTCTTTCTACTCCCCACCTCCCAAACCCCTATGACACATTTGTTGTCATTCAGTTATTTTTCAGTCATGTCAGGTTCTTCATGACCCCATTTAGGGCTTTCTTGGCAAAAATATTGCAATGGTTTACCATTTCCTTCTCCAGTTCATTTTACAGATGAAGAAACTGAGGCAAACAGGGTTAAGTGACTTGCCCAAGATCACACAACTAGCATTTCTGGTCAGAATTGAACTTAGGTCTTTCCTAATTCTAGGCCTGGAACTTTATCCACTATGCCACCTAGCTGCTCCCACAACAACATAACAGGTACATAATAAAGATTGGTTGGATCAAGTTGGAAAAGAAGCAACATGGAAACAGTGGGTTCTTCTCTATTTCCCTCCCCACCAAATGGAGATGCACTCAATAGAAGGAAAGCTGGATTTAACTTCTCCTGGCTGTCTATGTGGCTTTCGGCAAGTTATTTGATCTCCTAGCATCTTAGTTTTCCTAATCTAGAAAAATGAAGACGGTATTACCTACCTTACAGGCAGCTTGTTAGTGCAGGAGATGGAGTTAAGGCACCTGGAGTCAGGAAAATCTGTCTTGTTAAGATCTGTTTCTTCCTGAGTTCAAATTTGGCCTCAGACACTAACTAGTGACCCTAAATAAGTCACTTAACCCTGTTTCTCTCATTTTTCTCATCTATAAAATAAGCTGGAGAAGTAAATGGCCAATGATTCTGAAATATTTGCCAAGAAAATCCCAATGAGATCATGAAGAGTCAGACATAACCAAAAAACACTAAACAATATCATACCTGCCTTACATACAAGGCACTGGGAGGATCAATATGTGATAACAAATAGTACTATGGCTTGTATGAAACATTCTACCAATGTCAAGGATGGTAATTATTTCATTAATTTAGCTAAACTTCTTTATCAAGGCTAATAGCTAAATAAATCAGTATCTCAGAAGTAACAAACAGCACATGAGATATGCCTCCAATCTCAAATCTATTTCTCTGATCTCTGTGGCATAAAAATCAGAAAAGACAAAACACTCATTAAAAGGAAATGTATTAGTCTTTTTCAAGAACAAATATCTTAGAAAGTCTGCAATTATGAGGTGCTATAGCTCTATTTTAGTAGTAAGGATATATGTTATTAAAATCAGTGCTGAAATAGGGGTCAGACATTTCCTAGCTATGGGACCCTGGTCAAGTCACTCAACCCCAATCGCCTAGCCCTTATTGCTCTTTTGCCTTGCTGCCAATACATAGTATTGATTCTAAAATGAAAGCTAAGGAAAAAAAAAGAATAATAGCTCAATATGAAGAACATGGAAAGTCAAAAATATTAAACACAATAGTCCAAGAAATAATATAAGAAAGCTGTCCAGAACTTCTGAACACAGGAAAGAAGATGCCCATCAAAAGAATCCATACATAAATGGGGGCAGCTAGGTAGTGTATAAATGGAGATTTTGAACGTTGGACTTCATCCCCCATAATTCCTTAGTTTTCCCAAAATCCCCTTTAATCTCTCCTGCGCCTCCACATTAATGTGGTCACCTTATTGTTTTATAATTGGTGGTAACTCCTCCCTCTGCCTCTTTGGTGATTTGGAGTGGAGCAGGATGGGGAAGGGAGGTAACAAGACTCGGGTCTTTAAAAATGACTCTCAGCATGGCACATGGCTTCATTTTTTCTAATGGCTACCAATAAATCTTTTAAAACCATAATATTTTTAAATCTATCCTTTTATAACCATTTTATTTCTTACAGTAGCTCAGTGGAATGAGAGCCAGACCTAGAGACAGGAGGTCCCAGGTTCAAATCTGCCCTCAGACACTTCCCAGCTTTGTGACCCTGGGAAAGTCACTTAATCCCCATTGCCTATCCCTTACCACTCTTCTGCCTTGGAACCAATACACAGCATTGACTCCAAGACGGATGGTAAGGGTTTAAAAAAAAATTCATAGATCACCTCTAGAAATTTTTTTAATGCTGCAAACTCAAGATATAAAGTGATTAAATTGACCAATTACAATAAAAAATAAATTCTACATGTAACCAGAAGAAAGATCTTCAAATATAAAGGAAATAAAGTTTGAATTTATTCTATATGCAGAAATCACAGAATAATGTATTCCAAAGAGCAAAGGAGCTCAAGATACAATTCAAGAGATATCCCTAGCAAACCTACCTCTAATAATCAGTTTTTTTAAAAAAGATAGTCATTCAGCATACCATTGTTGGGTTTATACCCCAAAGAGTTAATAAGGTAAAAGACTTGTACAAAAATATTTATAGCCATGCTCTTTGTGGCAGCAAAACATTGGAAAATGAGAGAATGTCCCTGAATTAGGGAATAGCTCAACAAATTGTGGTATCTGTTGGTGATGGAATACTATTGTGCTCAAAGGAATAAAGAACTGGAGGGATTTCATGTGAACTGGAATGACCTCCAAGAATTGATGCAGAGTGAAAGGAGCAGAATCAGGAGAACATTATACACAGAGGCTGATACCCTGTGGTACAATCGAACATAATGGACTTCTCTACTAGCAGCAATGCAAGAATCCAGAGCAAGGCTGAGGGACTTATGAGAAAGAAAACTAGCCACATTCAGAGGAAGAACTGTGGGAGCAGAAATACATAAGAAAAATAACTGCTTGATCACATGGGTTGATAGGGATATGATTGGGGATGTAGACTCTGAACAATCACCCTAGTGGAAATATCAATAATATGGAAATAGGTCTTGATCAATGACACACATAAAACCCAATGGAATTGCACATTGGCTATGGAAGGGGGTGCAAGGAGGGGAAGGAAAGAACATGAATTATGTAACCATGGAAAAATTTTCTTAATTAATCAATTAATATATATATATATATACATATATATATAAAGGATAGTCAATAGAAGAGATACATATGAAGCATTCTGAGAGAGCTAGACAAACACACACAGATAGATAGATAGATAGATAGATAGATAGATAGATAGATAGATAGATAGATAGATAGATAGATAGAAAGATAGATAGATAAATAGATAGATAGATGGGTAGATGGGTAGATGGGTAGATGGATGAATACATGGATTATTTGCTCTGAAAGCACCCTTAGAAAATAGAACCATAAAAAATTAATAAATACAGCCACCAAGAAAAGCATAAGTAACAAAATAAATTCTCTTCAAAGGGGTGAAAAAACTAAAAGAAAAAAATGACAAAAGGTTTTAAAATCACAAAAACAAAAAAGCAAGTTTTGCAAATATTATAAGATTTCTCTCTAAAGTACACAAAGAAATAAAGAGGTAAGTGGTACTTAAATAAAAGATCTTTTGGGGAGGATCAGGCCTAAAAGACCATAGACTTAACACCCTTCCCACAGGTGAAACAACATGTTGGGTTTTGATTTTGGTTTTGGTGGGATTAAACTACAGAATGGGAAAACATAAAAATGGAAAGAGGAATAAGGTAGAAGGGAATGTGTGGTGTACCCAAATCAAGTCATGAATAAACAGTGAAATGAAAATAACTCCTATATACTCTGAGGAGAAAGAGCTACTATGGGAAAATAGGTGAGATAGCAAAGGGAAGGACTGAAACAGGGTGGAAGAAAAAGGGAAATCTCATTTCAATGGTGAGTAGGGAGTGCCATTTAAAAATACTTGTATGGGGAAGAGAGAGAGAGAGAGAGAATCCACAATGGATTCAGGAGGTGAATCAGAGCTCCTGGTGGTAAATGATATCCAGAAGAGTGAGAGAACATGGACCCACAGAGGAGATTTCATAGCAAATGAGATAGAAAATGATGATGGGGAGGGCAGAAAATAGAAATAGACCATAAAAAATCATATTACATGGATGTAATGGAATTTCACTGTACTATAAAAAATGAAGAATATGATGAGTACAAAGGAACATAGAAAGACTTACATAAACTGATGCAAAGTGAAATAGAAACAGAAAAGCAAAGTTCATAATGACTACAACAATAAAAATGGAATGAACCACCAAAAAACAAAACACAATATTTAGAAGTTATAATGAACAAGCTTGACACCAAAAAATAGATTTGAAAAGATATCCCCCATTGTACCCTCTCCATTCCTTTCTAGAAGTGGGGAAGAAGTTCCCAGGCATGAAACATTATATATAACATAAGAACTTTTCAATATGTTGATTGGTTGTACACATTTTTGTGCATCTTGTTTTTGTCTCTTAATTTTTTTTAAATATTCATCATAAGCAATAGCTCCCTGAAAAGGGAAACAGAAGGACAAATCCTGACAAATCTAGGTGATGTAAAAACAAAACCCTCAAAAAGGAAAACAAAAAAAATGTGTTTTTTTTTAATTGGTTTCTCCCCTCTCTGGTTCAGTAGAAAAAAACTCACATTTCCCCTTTAAGAGGAAAGAAATATAGCCTCAATGCACCAGAAAAGGATAATAAGAAAGATATGAATATAAATAATCAGAAAAGAAATCAAGTAACCCAAGTAGGTATAATTTTTCTAGGCTTTGCCCAAGAGTAACCAGCTCCAGAAAGAGATGTGAGAGGCAGCTGTGGTTGACTATGAGCTGGTCCCAGCAGTGAATGGGGAAGAACCTACATAAACATCAAGGACAGATTTGGAGAGAACTTCCTGAATGGGGAGAAGTTGAAACTTCACTTATTTTCACAGCTGCCTAGAAACTTGAACTGAGAAATCAGGTTGCTAAGTCTTTGAAAAACAAATTGCTTCTCTAGTAACTTAAAATATAGGGGTCGGGGGGGAAGGCAGTTGAGCTCAGGTAGCTGGGTGTATGTAATGAGTAAAGCACTCGGCTTGGAATCAGAAAAGTTCAACTTTATGAATTCAAATCCAACCTCAGATATTCATTTGCTAGTCTCTGCAAGAGTCATTTATCTCTGTTTGCCTCAGTTCTTCATCTATAAAATGAGCTGGAGAAGGAAATGGCAAACCATTCCAATATCTTTGCCAAGAAAACCCCAAATGGGGTCACAACGAATCAGATATGACTGAAAAATGACTGAACATATTACCACTCAGCTCAACCACCTGCCTGCTGACACACACTGAGGTAATGAGATGAGGGCAGCTATGCTCCTTAAGTACATCAATGAAAAGGAATTACAGAAATAATTTCCAAAACTAATGGCCATTTTTTAGTCTTTATTTTTTACTTCTCTGCACTTTTTTACACTATTTATTATTTCCTCCTTCTTGTCTGTTTCTTTATTGTCCTCTGTTCTAAACCATTTATCCCTTCCTAACTCCTTAAGTGTGGATGACTTCTAAAGAACTGGCTTTAGCATCCTTTTCTCCCTACATTCCTCTCTTCTGATCTCCAGTCTCATATCTTCAACTACCTATTGGACATTTCAAATTGGATGTCCTGACACACGTTAAACTTAACATATCCAAAAACTGAACTCATTATCTTTATTCCCAAAACCTTCCCTTCTTAGTAACTTCTCCTGTAACTGTCAAGGACACCACCATCCTCCAGGTTATCCAGGCTGTGTCAACCTCAACTTCTCCCTTTCTTTTATTCTTCTACATTCAAAGAGTCACTGAATCCTGTTAATATTACTTTATCTCTTCTGATATTGTTGCAATCCTGGTGCAACTCAAACATGCACTGGCAACATAGACTTCTTTTGGTTTCCTCAAGTCTGAACTCTTTCCAACTCATCCTCCACTCAGATGTCAAACTGTTCTCCCTAAAGTCTGACCTGACCATGTCATACCTTTCTCTGGAAAAAAAAAAATTCCGGTAGCTTTCTATTTTTTCTAAGACAGAAAGTAAGTATTGTGTGTTTTTAAGAGTGAAGAGAAATACTCACACTCATGAGATCATAGATCCATTGACATAAGAATTTAAGTTGTCTAGTTTGAGGCAGCTTTTCAAAGAGCTTCTAGGGGTGGCTGGGTTGCTCAGTAGATTGAGAGCCAGGCCTAGAGGTGGGAGGTCCTGGGTTCAAATCTGGCCTCAGACACTTCCCAGCTGTGTGACCCTGGGCAAGTCACTTAACCCCCTTGCCTAGCCCTTACCACTCTTCTGCCTTGGAGCCAATACACAATATTGACTCCAAGATGGAAGGTAAAGGTTTTAAAAAAAAACTAAAATAAAATAAAAGAGCTTCTAAGAGAGCCTTTGTATTATCACATGAACTTTTTTTTCATTGTTATCAGACCAGCACCTGAGACTAAAACACAATCATAACTTAGAAAAATCTTCTCAAACCTACAGAACTTAAAGAATTGAATATACCAAAAGATGGTGAAGATAAAACTTAAAATCAGTTCAAGAAGATCATAGATATAATTCTAGATGATAGACATGTAACAGAATCTAAAGATATTTGGGAACACCTGTACTTGGACTTTTGAGACTGATATCATAAAGGAAAATCATGCCATCCCATGAACTATCCTTCATTCTCTATGTCAGAGTTAGCTCTGTCTTAATAGATTACAGCACTGACATAATCTGGCATTTCTTGGGTTGCTTAAAAAAAAGAATCCTTCTGGATTCTATTCCCAGGAATCCAAGTAAACCTAAAAGGAAGAAGAGAAGACTTCTGATCATGTTCTATACCTGTAGTCATAGGGGCAACTTCTGTCAGTGGGAGAGTAGTCAGAGTTGGGGTTATTGCTTGATTAGTATTTGTTTTCCAAGGAAGAACTGCTGTGTTTGACTTGAGAGTGATTGTAGATAGCTGGTGTGTCATAGGTAGGTTAGAAATAGCTGAAGTGGTTCTTTGGAGAGTTTTTGTGCCCATTGTAGTTGGACAAATTGTTGTAGCCAGATAAGGGGTTGTAGCAGGAAGAGGTGCTGTAGTCAGATGAGTTGTTGTAACTGGATGAGTAGTAGCAAGAAGAGGATTTGTAGTTGGAAGAAGAGTCGTTGTAGCTGGAAGAAGTGTTGTAACCAGATGAGTAGTTGTAGAAGGAAGAGGAGTTGTAGTTAGACGAGTGGTTGTAGTTGGACGAGTGGTTGTAGTCGGACGAGTGGTTGTAGTTGGACGAGTTGTTGTTGGAGCTGAAGTGACCAAATAGAAGACACATCCAACACCAAATTTCAAGTGAAATACAGATTTAGAAATAAGCACAAAAACAGAGAAAGCAGTCAGCTAAGAATGTCAAATTTTTAGTACCAGAAGATTCCACTATGCAAAATTTTCAGATTTTGGTAAGATGGCTATGATTTTATTCTACAGCTCCAGGACTTACTTAAATGTGAATGTTGCCTAATTCTAATAAGCCAAGAAAAATTCACTTATTTTTAGTAGACAAGGAAACAGATACATCAACTGCTGAGATCAGTAAGTCAATTCAAATTGTTGTGGAGTTGTCTACTCATTATCAGTTCAATTATACACTTTCATCCTATCTGTTATAAGTTCATGTGTTTGTAACCTGTAGGTATATTTATAAATACAAATAACTCAAATTACAAAAGATATGAAAGTAAAAAAAGATTTATCAGCTATAATTTTGTCTCAGGAAGATAAACTAAGTCTGCTCTGGCAACACAGTCTTTGCTACTGCATACACTAGTTAATTATCATCTACTACTACTTTCTAAACAAAGCAACACTGAATTTCATAAATCTGAGAATTACCTTCCAAACACACAAGTTTGGGCTCACCTTTCTCCAGTAGCAGAACTATGTTCTTTTTGATATCATTAAACCACCCAGGCACCTCTATCCGGCAGCAGTATGTTCCAGTATCTAATTCATTTGTGTTTTGAATAGTCAGGGTCACATCACCTCTCCCAATATTTCCTTGAAGTTGATATTTTGAAGACTTGGACCACGTCACTCGATTTCCATCAGTCCTGACAATCTCTCCACTGCATTTGCTATTGGGACAAAAACCCTTTCCCCAGCACATCACTCGAGTGCTTTTAGCTGAAACACTGTAGGAGCAAGGCAACTTTACAGAATGACCCAGGAATCCTGTCACGGTCTGTGATGTGGCCTGAGCTGCAGAAAAAAAGAGAAAAAATCATGTCAAGCACACTAAATCTTCTACTGCTCCTCCAATAGCAATTATATGACTTTTTTTGTTGTTCAGTTGTTTCAGTCATGTCCAATTCTTCTTGCCCCCTTTTGGGGTTTTCTTGGCAGAGATTGGAATGGTTTATTTCCCTCTTCAGCTCATTTTTCAGATGAAGGAATTTAGGCAAACAGGGTTAAGTGTCTTTTCCAGGGTCACACAGCCTGGTTACTGTCTGAGGTGAGATTTGAACTCAAGAAGAAAAGTCATACTGATTTCAGGCCCAGCCCTCTATCCAGTGCATCACTAAGCTGCCCCATTTATACTACTAATACTTCCCTTGAACGTGATTATATTTTTATTTATATGCTTCTTTAGCATGGATCCTTATTTACAGTTGCTGATACATCCATCCCAATTCTTCCATTATATTATCACTATCAAATTGCAAAAATATTATGCTGTCCTTTTCACACAGATACACTACTGAAACTGCAAAAAAAAAACGACCACCAAAAAAAGGACTTAGGCAACAAACGTATTTTCTAGCAATTGTAATGAATTTGCACTTAACAGTTCATATTCTCCCATCCAGATCCTTTTACAAACAATGGCATCCACTTAAGAGATAGTCAGCGGGATGAAGCCTAATGCTTCTGGACATTCCACCCTTGCTTATGTTTTTTGCTAGAATGTATTCCTTTGGGTGTTTTGTTTCAATGTTTCAACTGTGTTTTTGCATCACCTTTTTCTCCAAAAATATCCTTATCATCTCCCTCACCTTGTGACAAGGATTAAAAATGAAAAAATAAAAAAACAAGTCAACAAAATGAGCCTCCATATTAACCATGCCTCATTTTGTTGTTGTTCAGTCACTTCAGTTGTGTCCAACTCTTTGGGACTTCATTTGGAGTTTTCTTGGCAAAGATAATGGTTTGCCATTTCTTTTTCCAGTTCATTATGGGGAAACTGAGGCCAACAGAGTAAAGTGACTTGTACAGGGTCACACAGCTAGTAAATGTCTGAGGCTGGGTTGAAGTCAGGAAGATGAGTCTTCCTGATTCTAGGCCTGCTATTCTATCCATTGTACTTTCTAGCTATCCCTACATGTCTGATAGTGGATATAATACTCCACCCTTGTGGTCTCCTATCTCTGCAATGAGGGGAACAAGGTGTGTTTTCCCAGGCTGGCACCTATTTTTGTAGTGTTCTGCACATTTTTAGTATCTTCCCTCTTGCTTCCAGGGTCCAATACTTTGTGAGTAGAGAAACACCTGCCAAATCTCTCTTAGCCTTATTAGAAGGCTTTTTCAAGTCACTATTACAAAAATAAAAACAACTAATTACCATCTGGGAAATATAAAGATAAACTTCTCTGTACTTAACTAGTCTGGTTTCCATATGACAGGCAGCTTATCACCAGACTAGAATTTGAAGTTTTTTAACATTGGCAGGATGAGCAAGAGTTGAGTCTCCAGCTATAACCTTCAAAAGCACAAGGTATGGGGACAACTAGGTGGCTCTGTGGATAGAGATCCAGGCCTGGACATGGGAGGTCCTGGCTTCAAATCTGACCTCAGACACTGCCAGTGACTTTGGGCAAGTCACTTAACCCCAAGTGCCTAGCCCTTACCATTCTTCTGCCTTGGGACTGATACTTAGTATAGATTCTAAGACAGAAGGTAAGGATTAAAAAATGCTTTGCTGACTAACTGACTGAACATTATTACAGTACATGAGAGAAGCCAGGGATGTGTGTGTGTGTGTGTGTGTGTGTGTGTGTGTGTGTGTGTGTGTGTGTAAGAATTAACTTTCTCTTTGTAAACAGTCATAAAGAATTATTAAAATTTTAAGGACATGAGGGAATTGAGTATATCAGAAAGAATGCTAGATTTGGAGGTAAGACCTTGGTTCAAATCCCAGAACCACTGCTTATTACCTGTGTGAACAAGTCATTTTGCCATTGAAGGCCTTGGTTTTCTCACCTAATAAATGGGAGGACTTGACTAGATGATCTCAAAAGTCCTTTCCATTTCTAGGTGTAAGATTCTATGAGCCACTGAACGCTTCCAGCTCTAGGTCCTATGATCATAATAAAATCTCTAATAACATTCTCTATCCTATTGAATTTTTCTCTTTTTAGGAGACCTTCAGACAATTAGCCACCACTCAAAAGGTCACTACAGCTTGAAAACTGTAGGTTCTTTAAGTAGTTAGAGCCAAGATTCAAACACAGGCTCTCTGGCACTCAATCTAGCAATCTTTCCATGAGATCATGTAGCGATATTCCACCATCTCATCACTCCCTTCTCTTTCGTGGAGAAATGGAGTTCCTGGGTGACAAAAAGAGATTCAGGGGTTGATGTTCCACATTCCTATAGAACATTAAACCCACTGACTTCCAGTGAGTGTAGTCATCCAATCAAGTGAGCTAACAAAGAAAAGTATTATATGTAGCAAAGAACTGCCTCCTGCCTAGAGAAAAGGACATAGGTGCCTCACCATTACGTAGATATAAATAAACAATTTTTTTAAAATTTGCCCATTGAATTTAAAGAAATTGGATGATCATACAAAAGTATAACTAGATTCACACATGCCTTCTTTTGTTCTGTTTCTCCACTTGAAAGTACATAATATCCTCCCCCTACCAGAGTTAGAGTAGTCAGGCATAAGCAGCCATCTAAAAAGTAAGAGGTGAGGGGACTCTTAAGATTTTCCTTTGATTTATCATCTACTCTGGCCTGAAAATCTTCATCATTAGGATCACTCTTTGGGGCTTACTGAAAAAGATGAAACATGATCTCCACAAGGACATTTAAAATTTATTCACTCAAGCTTTGCTAGTTACCTACTGTGATCCAAGAACCATTCTAAGGACCACAGTTACAAAAGCAAAAGGGAAATAGTCCCTACCTTCAAAGAGCTTATAGCCTGTGGGAGGAAACAAGAAGTAAACAGGTAAGTAATACGAATATATAAATATATATATGTATATATATACACACACACATATATATACATATGTATATGTATATATATATGTATTAAGTAAAGACAAAGTAATATGGGAAGGAGCACTAACAACTGAATAAGGAAAGTCCAGGAAAAGCAGCATATGCTACCTGGAAGGTGAAAGAGAAATGGGGCCAAAGAGCAAGACTTTAAAACTTCAAAGTCCTTTAAAATGTTAGTGTGACCTATGAATTGGGAAATAGCCAAATTGTGGTTTGCAAATGGAATGGGATGAAATGTTCTTTCATGATTAGAAATGATAAATATGAAAAATCCAGAGAAACATAGGAAACTTTATATGAACTAATACAGAGTTAAGTAAGCAGAATCAGGAAAACAACATATATAATATATATGGAAAGAATTTTTAAAATCAAAATCTGAACATTGAACAAATAAAATGATCAAGAGATTTGAAATCTTGAAATGTACCTTCTTTCCCTTTTTGCAGTGGTTGGGGACAATGGTGGGGGTCATTACACATACTGTCAGACTTGGCTGATTGATGCATTAGTTTTGCTGAAGTAATTTTTTTTCTCTTTTTCATTCTTTGTTAGAAGGGATGGTTTGCTGAACAGTGGAAGGAGAGTATGGCATTTAAAAAGGAACATTATATCAAAATATGAAAAAAAATGTATATCAAAAAAAAGTTTTAATAAATAAAAATTGTAAATATTAGCATGGATTCAGTGATGAAAGTAAGTTCCTAGCAGGCAAGGACTGTTTTAATTTTAGTCTTTGTATCCCTAATGAAGTATAATGCCTGGCATATGGTAGATCCTTAGTATATGCTTATTGAATTCAATTCAATTCAATGGAATCATTTATCATCTTAATTAGTCACTCCCTTATGAAAATAGAGAATAGCGTCCTATTATATAAAATGCACAAGTCTAGATTGAGAATTTGGAGATTAGGGTTAGGGATTGGTGGGAAAATGTGGAACATGGTGCAATTTCTCAGAAGAGAGGCCCTGGGTAGGGAATTCCAAGGAGGAGAAGGGGTCAATAGACTTAAAAGAAATGTTGCCCTTTAGAGAATTCTTCCTTCCTTTAAAAGTAAACATGAAATATCTAGTTTTCTGAATCTGCTTTCCCACTAGAACCCATAAGTAAGCACTGTTTTATAGATTAAGTTTGAGATAGATTTAAGGTATAAGAGGAGTAAGGAAAACCCTCTGGGCAAAAAAAAAAAAAAAATGACTACTAGAAGTTACTGCCCACATGACTAGAATGAACGTGGGATGTTTTCAAAGACAGGTAGAATACTGTTTTCATTCTTCACATTACTAGGCTAGAAGAAGTAAGAATTTGTGGTCAAAACCAAGTTCTTATTTTATTGGCTAAGATAGATGATTCAAAAGATTTTTACCATTTTTCAGTAAATCAGGAAATGAGATATACGTAAGCTTTGTTAGTCTCACCCATAGGTATGATATCTGTAGATAAAAATTAACAAACAAAAAACCTTCCTCCCCTTTTGAAAATTCTTTGTTAGATGGGATGTCTCTCTGAGTAGTAGAGATATATTTGAAATATTTGAAAATGAAGGTGTTTGGGAGCAACTAAATGGCTCAGTGGATAGAAAGCCAAGGTTGGAGAGGGGAAGTCTTGGGTTCAAATATGGCCTCAGATACTTCCTAGCTCTGTGGCCCAGGACAAATCACTTAACCCCCATTGCATAGCTCTTACCATTCTTCCATCTTGGAACCAATATTTAGTATTCATTCTAAGACATAGAGCAAGGGTTGTTGTTTTTTTTTTTTTTAAATAAAGAAAGTGAATGTTTTAAAAAGCAAAAGATATCAATTGTTTTTAATTTGTTTAACTTTCTTAAACATAAAACATGACCCTTAAACCCTTAAGACTAAACTTCTAGAGCCTGAAATTGTGCCTACAAATCACAGATTTAGGCCTGGAAGAGATCTTAGAGATGATCTATTCCAACCTTCTCATTTATAGTTGATTAATCCAAGGTCTAAAGAAGTAAAATAATTTGCCCAAGATCACACAACTCCTCAGGAACAAAGTTAGAATGCAGGGCTATGCCTTCTAACCCCATGTCTAGTATGCTTCCCACAAGACTATACTGACTTCATAATACTTATATTAGAATATGCTTAAACATTACTTGAACTTGTGGCTTTTGTGTATTATCAAGTGATTTAGCCAAGTGCAACATGACAGAGCCAGGTCAAATTAGATCTGTTGAACCCACTCAGTCCAACTCTCTTTTCATTAGCTCACAAAAAAGCCAAAGTTATTTGCTAACTTAGTTTAATACATTAAGTTGGAATCTCAGACTGATTCAAGTCAGTTCAATTCAACTGAAACATTGGAATGAGCTGAAATGGCTTTAGAGGCAATCTCCACTAACCTTCATACTTTTTCCAGAGGGGGATTCTGAGGTCTGCAAAATGGAAGTTACTTGCCCAAGGTCAGACATAATAATTAAAAGAATTAGGATGAACCCAGGTCTTCTGGCTCCAAATCCAGTGTTTCTGCCACACCTACACCATTCAGACCGACTTCTATGTTCTTCGCTTTGAGCCTGGGCTAAAATCCTTATTTCTTAAACTTCCATCTTGGTGCTCTTTCCTCTAGTCCACATTTTGTCCTTTATCTGTCCTTTATGCACCACCAAATCCCCTGAAGCTTCTCTGCCTCCCCAAATGTCCTCTGACTACAGCAGACAGCAATAGAGCTAATAAGACAGAAAGGGGCTTAGATCAGAATAAACATCCCAGTGACTTATGGCAGAAAGAACAGCCTCTATTGAAGTATTATCTGCTTTCGATTTTAAGTCACCCCCTTGCATCCGTTTCTTTTTAAATTGCTGAATGAGCACCTCCCACAAAGTCCAAAGGCAGCAGAGGGATGACCCCCTACTTTAAAAAAAAGTCCAGAAGAGAACCCATTATAAAAAGGGAGGAACCACCTTATTCTTTCCTGAGGGATGTCATGCATTTCAACAATCCATCAGAAGCATAAGGTGCATACTGGTGAATCACCCTCTGGGGAGCTGTGGCCAGCAAAACTCAGAACACTTACTCAGACAGAGCTCAAAAACCATCCAGAGAAACAGCACTCCACTGGTCATTGTGGCTGATTCCTGACCCTTAGATTCTATGTCTCCTTCCAAAATACATTGCTTATAAATGCTAGAACGCTGACAGGGTCAAGCTTTTGGAGTTTCGTTTCTCCCTTTGCCTCACACTTTTTTTTTTCCATCTCCTCTTAAATGGCCTCTCAAGATACAGGATTTGCTGAGCACACTTTCCTAGATAGGGGGTTGGATCTGGGATGCCTGGGTGTGTATGGCTGCATTTTGTAATCTTTACAATTGCTCAGCATTCTGAGGAAAGACAGCCTAAAAGACAAAAATAATGGGGGGAGGAGGGATAGATTGTTTGTTTTTGTTTAAGAATAATTTTGCAGACCCATGGGAGACTAAGGGAGGTTAAACTGAAGTTTGCTTCCATCTGACATATCTGTACTATCTTTCATCCTGATCCTTGGCAAATTCTTTGCTCTCAACACTACAGATGAAAACAAAAACAAACAAACAAACCAAAAAAAAAAAAAAAAAAAAAAAAAAAAAAAAAACTAGGGAGAGTGTCCAGGGACATAAGGGTAAATGGTGGTAGTTAATACAGTAAGGAAAAAAAAAAAGAAGAAAGAAAAGATGTAGTTCTTACTGCTCTTCTGCCCTGCAACAAGTAGATAGTATTGATTCTAAGACAGAATGCAAGGGAGAAAGAAAGAAAAAAACAGAGAGACAGACAAGACAGAGAGACAGAGAGAAAGAAAGAAAGAAAGAAAGAAAGAAAGAAAGAAAGAAAGAAAGAAAGGGAAGAAGGAACAAAGGGAAGAAGGAACAAAGGGAGGAAGGAAGGAAAAGAAAAATAGTCAAAGGTGAAATTTGAACTGTGGTTTTCCTGACTGAGACTAGCTCATTGTAAATGATGCCACACCGCTTTTGCACATTATCACATTCTACTTACAATTATAATACAGTAGGATCATAAATAACTGGAGGAATAATTCTGAGCACCAACTTAAAATATCACGGACCCACCTCCAACCAGTGACAGTCAGAACTCTTCCCTCCTCTACTCCTGCCCCCACCAGGAAAAAGTCCCTCAGTTTCATATCACTGGAAGAAGGTGCCTCAGGCCTTGGTGCCACAATTCAGGAAGGATCGTGACTTGGGAGAAAACAGGGGCAAATCTAAAATCAAGCAAAGTGGAGCTCCAGAGAATGTAAGTAGTAAGAAACCAGAGTCAAGACCTCCAACAGTTGTTACAACTCCTCTTTATTTTCACCCTTGGACCTCAGGGTCTGGCCTATTCACTTCGCTTTCTATTTCTAGCCTGAGATCTCCTCCCAGGCACACCATAGAAGAAGATATAGTCCCACACATTCTTCCCCTTTCTGTAGCAAGTATAAACCTTATTCAGTAGTAAACCAAGGAGGAATGGGTAGGAGAGGAAACAATTCCATGATGTTAGCAAGAATATATATCTTGCTTCTGGAGCAGCTATTTTTAACTAATCATTCCTAGATAAGGGACCTAAGGATATGTATAGGCAGTTTTCAAAGGAAGAAATCCAAGCTATCAACAATTAAATTTTTAAGTGCTCCAAATCACTCATAATTAGAGAAATATAAATTTTTACCTCACTCCAATCTCAGAGTAACAAAACTGATAAAAATTGAAAATGACATTTGCTGGACAGGCTACAGGAAAACAGGCACATTGGTGTACTGTTGAGGCAGCTGTGATTTAGTGCAGTGGTTCTGGAAAGCAATTAGGAATTATGCCAGAGAAGACACTAAACTATTCACACTTTTTAACCTGTCGATATCTCTGCTAGGTCCAGATCAAGCAATGGAGAAAAGAACCCAAATGTGCAAATAAATTTATGATAGCTCTTTTTTGTTTTGTGTATGTGTATATATATAAAATTTCTTCAGCTATTTCTTGATTGATAGATGGTTTGAAAACTAAAAGAATATCCATCAATTGGGAAATAACTGAACAAATTGTCAAAGATGAAAAAAAAGAAAATGGTGATTATTGGATGGACTGCAGGAAATATATTCTTGTAACATTGGTGAAAATGTAAATTGTAAATTGTTCCAGCTATTCTGGAAAGTAATTTGAAATGTTGTCCCAAAAGTCCTTGACCCATTGATGCTATTAGGCTTAGAACCCAAAAAGATAAAAAAGAATAAATAGACTCATGTATAAAAATATTCATAGCAGCTCTTTTTTATAAAAGCAAAGAAATGGAAACTAAGGTGGTGCCCATCAGTTAAAGAATAATATACAAATACTATAATATATAAATGTAATGGAATAATATTGCACTGTAAAAAAATTTTGTAAAAGAATAATTTCAGAGAAACCTAGAAAGATTTATATGAGCTGATGCAAAATGAAATAAGCAGAGTAAGGTGGAGAACGTAACAATAACAACATTATAAAGAAAAACAGCTTAGAAATTATTTGAGAGCTCTGAACAATACATTAACCAATCATAGTTCTGAAAGACTCATTATGAAGTTTCCACTTTTACAGAAAGGTGATGGATTTGAGAGACAGAAAATATTTTCAGACCCAGTCAACATAGGAATTTGTTTTTCTAGACCATGCATTTTTTACAAGCACTTTTCTTTGTCTTTTTCTATTTTATTTCAGTATTAGAAAAGAGTAGGAAATGAAGAAAGGAATAGGATAATGAAAAAAAGGAAAAGAAGAAAAGCAGATTATTGAGCATCTTTTTTTATTATTATTATTCAAATTAAAAAAAACAGAAAAAAAGGCCAGAAAGAAGCATGGATAAACATGATAGCTTTGAAAACCACCGGTTGAATTTAATTTTTTATATATTTTGAAAAGAAAGGCTTGTTGAACAGAATAGAGATCTATATGATCCTCTTTTTCTGTTCCAATGTCTTTATGGAAGTACTTATTTTGTTTGGTGTTTTTTAAAGTTCCGGATAAATTAATATACTATATATGTACACATATATACACATATTTTTTAAACAAAAATTTTGTTTCTCTTTTTTTTCAATTGGGAGTAGGGATAGTGAATGGGGAAGGAGAGAGGAGCTAAAGATATAGAAAGAAGCAAACAAAAAACAAAGAATGGAGGGAGGGAGGGATAGAGTAAGGAAAGAAGGGAAATGAGAGTCATTGAAAACTATTTTTTAAAATGCATACTAAAGAAGCAGAAGTAAGGCCAGAAGAAATCACAAAGCAAGATAGTTTTGAAAGTAGCAGGTTAGCCATTCCCCAAATGACAAATGGTCAAAGGATATGAACAAATAATTTTCAGATGAAGAAATCAAATCCATCAGTAATCATATGAAAAAATGTTCTAAATCACTCTTGATTAGAGAAGTACAAATTAAAACAATGCTGAGGTACCACCTTACATCTATAAAATTGACCAATATGGCAGTGAAGGAAAGTGGCAAATGTTGGAGGGGATATGGCAAAACTGGGACACTAATGCATTGTTGGTAGAGTTATGAACTGATCCAAGCATTTTAGAGGGCAGTTTGGAACTATGCCCAAAGGGCTATAAAACTGTACTTTGATCCAGTAATACCACTACTTGGTCTGTATCCCAGAGAGATAATGAAGAAGGGGAAAGAAACAACTTGGACAAAAATATTTATAGCAGCTCTTTTTGTAGTGGCAAAGAATTGGAAATCAAGGCATTATCCATCAGTTGTGGAATGGCTGAACAAATTGTGGTAAATGTTAATGATGGGATACTATAGATCTGTAAGAAATGATAAGCAAGATGATTTCAGAAAAAGCTGGAAATATCAACAGGAATTGATGAAGAGCAAAATAAGTAGAACTAGAACATTGTACATAGTAACAGCAATGTTGTACAATAATTATCTGCAAAAACTTGGCTACTTTCAGCAACGCAATGATCTGGGACAATCTTAAAAGACTTATGATAGGGAACACTATCCACCTCAAGAGAAAGAACTGTTGGAGTCATTTTTCACATTAGTGTATTTATGCTTTTATTTTGTAGTTTGAGTTATGTATGAGTTTGCTCTTACAACAATGACTAATATAGAAGCATATTTTGCATGACAACAAAAACAAAATTTTTAAAAAAGAAAGTAGCATGGTGGATTTGTCATATATTTTAAAAGAAGGGGGCAGGTAGGTGGCTCGAGATGGGATATTATAGATTTAAATATGGCCTCAGACATTTCTTGCCTGTGTAACCCTAGATAAGTCAGTTAATCCCCATTGTCTAGCCACTCCACTACTTTGGAACCAATACACAATATTGATTCTAAGACACAAGGTAAGGTTGGTTTTTTTTTTGGCTTTTTTTTAATGTTAAAGTCCTCCAGATGGGAGAAACAGAGGTTCACATAGTTGTGGAAACATGACTGAGAGAGCTACAAATAGCAAAAATAAAAATAATATATGACTTTGGAGTAAAGGAGCCTAAACCACTGGACAAACAGTGACCAAACTCCCAAGCTTGCTTGCCCCAAATGATTTTGACAAAGGAACTTGTTGGTGGAAGACATGGAAGAGAAAATAATCATAGAGAAGAAAAAGAAAAAGAAAAAGAAAAAGCAGAGAAAACTATCATAAGCAGAAAACACAGTTGCAAGCAAAGGACCATTCATGAACTTGTATGGGGAGCACCTGCTGATAAATTAGCTATGAGGGCTGGATGGAGGATCAGGACCTTTTCTGGTCTATGATTAGGCACCAATGAGAGACAAAATGCCAGGATTGACCTGTCTTGTTCATTTCAGATAAATTATTTTTAGGCACATTCCCACAGTCCTTTCCTCCATGTTTCTATTCTCTATTCTTCTAAAGCACCCCATTTAGAAGAAATAGCAAATTCCACACCCTTCTTCCTTCTTTGAACACTAGGGCATTCCAGATTTCATTCTCCCTTTTCTTTGCTCTCTTCAAACACTCAGAGCAAAATCAATCCTCTCTTCCCTCAAGCATTTCTAGCTTTGTTATTTAACTCTCTCAATTCCTTTTGAAAGCATTAAGATTGTGAAGGGTCACTTGTTTATTTTCCTTCTATTAGAAAGTTATCAAGGGTAGCTAAGTGGCTCAGTGGATTGAGAGCCATGTATTCAACTTTAGTTCCTAAAATTTCTAGGTTCCACTTGATGTGCTTTTGGATAGAGCAGTTAACCCTGCTTATTGTATTTCAGGGTCCCCAGAATTCCCTGAGTTCTTGTATTGATTTACATCAAATCTGACCTCAGATACTTCCTAATTGTGTTAGCCTGGGCAAGTCATTTAACTTCTATTGCCTAGCCCTTACCACTCTTCTGCCTTGGAAAAGAAACAAACAAACAAATAAACAAAGTTATCATTACTTCCATATAGCTTTTTCTAACTGCTCAAAGAAATTCACCTTTCTCTGGTCTTTCTTAAAGTTCCTACTCAGACTTTTCATAAGGAATACTTGAAAATCCCCTTTTAGATTAAAAATCCACTGTTTTTCACCTGTAAGATTATACTTACATTTACTTGATTGCAAAACTATATCTTTTGCCTTTTGGAATATTTTAGTACAAGATCTGCTCTTATTGAAAATAGAAGCTGCCAGGTCGCATGTGCTCCAACCTATGATTGTTTAGTACTTGGATGCATTTTTTTTCTTTGACATGGAAGCACCAAATTTTGACCTCCTTTAGGTATTTGTTTCAAATGATTATTGGAGGGAAGAAGAGGGAAGGACCTGTTTGTACAAAAATATTTATAGCCACTCTTTTTGTGATGGCAAAGAATTGGAAATGAAAGGGATGTCCCTCAATTAGGAAATGGATGAACAAACTGTGGTATATGATGGTGATGGAATACTATTGTGCTGTAAAGAATGATGAACAGAATGATTTTGGAAAGACCTGGAAAGACCTACCTGAACTAATGCAGTTAAATAAACATCGGAGAGAATATTATACAAACTAACTAAAATACTGTGGCATGATCAAATGTGATAGATTTTGCTAACAGCACACAATGATCCCGAACAATTCTGATGACTTATGAAAAAGAATACTAATTACCTCCAGAGAAAGAACTGTTGGAATAGGAATACAGATGAAAACATATAATTTATCACTCATTTATTTGGGTATATGCTTTGGGACTTTGGTTTTATACAATTATTCACTTAACAAAATGAATTCATGCATAACCCAGAAAAAAATAAAAATTTAAAATGATAATCAAAGGATTTTTTTTCCATCTTTTCTTTGTCCTCTGATTCTAATAGATCTGAGAAGTTTTTATTTCTAATTTCTTGAGTTATAGTATCCAAGATTTTTATTAAGTCACTGCTTCCAAGAATTCAATCTTTCTTAAATTTTCTCTCCTTGTCCTGTTTTCCAGGAGAGTTTTTTTTTAATATGAAATGGCACGTTTTCTTCTTTTTTTCAGTCTTTTGATTTTGTTCTAATATTTCTTGCCATCTAATGGATATCTCTTGTTTTACCTCTTTCAGATATTCACAGTATCATTCTAGAAAATCCTTTTTTTCCCTTTTGAGTCACCACTTAGATCTATAACCATTTTTTAGACTGGTCAGCATGTTGATTTGTTCATGTATTCAATTTTAGTTCCTAAAATTAGACTTTATGCCAGGGCTAGGTTCCACCCTTGATGCATTTTTGGGTGGAGCAGTTAACCCTGCTTATTATCTCCCAAGGTTCGCAGGATTCCCTGAGTTCTTGTACTGATTTACATCCCTCAAGATTAATCTCCCCATGTCAACTCTAAGTCAGTGATGAGCAAACTACTGCCCACGGGCCAGATAGGGCCCCCTGAAATGTTCTATATAGCAGCCTGACATTATTCCTAATCTGACGAATACAATGAGTAGGATACAATACAATGAAACTTCTAAAGAGTTGCCTTAGAAACTGACAGATGAGCATTTCCTTTCCTTTGGCTGCCTTTTTAAAAAGTTTGCCCATCACTGCTCTAAGTGATCACCCTAATGCAAATATGAATAATATGAAAATAGGTCTTGATCAATGAGGCATGTAAAACCCAGTGGAATTGCTTGTTGGCTATGGGAGAGGTTTGGGAGAAGGAGAGGAAAGAACATGAATCATGTAACCATGGAAAAATATACTAAATTAATTAATTAAGTGAAAGTTTTCAAATTAAAAAAAGATTAATCTCCCCACATCAACTCCCACTTCTACACAATCCCCCAGCTAATCTATGTAGTTCATAGCATCATGTCTTTAGGGCCTCTCCAGACTCTATTACTTGTCAGGACAGAGTGCTAAGTACCTCAGAGACCCAGGGATCTTGGGGTGTCCAGGCTGAAAACTTCTATTTACTGTAATTATGGCCACTCTTCAGTTACCAAGACCTTATACTGGTGGTTTCTAAGTACCTTGTGAGGGAGCAGCTGGGTAGCTCAGTGGATTGAGAGCCAGCCCTAGAGACGGGAGGTCCTAGGTTCAAATCCGGCCTCAGACACTTCCTAGCTGTGTGACCCTGGGCAAGTCACCTGACCCCCATTGCCCACCCTTACCACTCTTCCACCTAAGAGCCAATACACAGAAGTTAAGGGTTTTAAAAAATAAATAAATAAAGACAAAACTAAGTACGTTGTGACTTTATAACTACACTAGATCTTTCTCAAGAGTCTTTCCATAATTGTTGCCATCAGATATAAAATATTTCAGACTACGTATGTTTTCTGGCCCATCTCATTGAGAGGTTGGGCTTATTACATGTGCTAGCATGGGATTTGCTTCCATGACCCTTTCCTATCATCTGTGAGCTTCTGGTTGATTTCTTATGAAGTCCTAGAGTAGAAGAAATCACTCTTACTGTATTTTCTCATTGGAATGTTTTATCATTATTCCTGGCTTTTTTTTAAAATGGGTATGCTACACAGAGTAAAGGAAAGGGGCTAGAACAGTATCTATTATGCTTTGGCTGAAGTTTAAAAAGCAGAAGTAGCAGTCATGATCTCAGATAGAGCTAGAGAAAAAATAGATCTAGTTAAAGGAGATAAGAAAGAAAATTATAACTTGATAAAAGGCACCATAGGCAGTGAACTAATATCTATGTTAAACAAATGTGCATCAGATGGAATAATATCCAAATTTTAAAAAGAAGAAGTTAAATGACTTAGAGAAGAAAATAGACAATAAAACTACATACTAGTAGGGGAGCTCAGTTTTCCCTTCTCAGAACTAGACAAACCCAACCAAAAATATACATAAGAAAGAATTTAAAGAAGTGAATAGAATGTTAGAAAAATTATACATGATAGATGTCTAGAGAAAACTGAATGTGAATAGAAAATATATACCTTTTTCTCAGCAGTGCATGTAACTTACATGATTAACCACATATTAGAGCATTAAGAACCTCACAAACAAATGCAGAAAAGCAGAAATATTAAGTTCATCTTTTTCAGATCATAATGCAATATAATTATACTCAATAAAGAGCCATGAAAAGACAGATTAAAATTAATTGGAAGCTAAATAACCTAATTCTAAAGAATAAGTAGAATAAGCAGATCAAATAACAAATCATAGAAACAATCAGTAATTTCTTTGAAGAGAATGACAATGAGACAAAATACCAAAATTTATGGGATACAGTCAAAGTAGTAATTAGGAGACAATTTATATCTTTAATGCTCAAATCAATAAATTAAAGAAAGAATGGACCAATGAATTGGTCATTCAACTAAAAGAAAATTAAAAAAAGAATAAATTAAAACTATTGATGTAAACACCAAATTTGAAATTTTAAAAATCAAAGGTGAGATTAATAACATTGAAAATAAGAAAACCATTAATAATTAATAAATAAACTTGAAAGCTGGTTAATAGGGGGAAATCAATAAAATGGATAAGCCATTAGCTAGTTTGATTTTATAAAGGAAAGAAAATGAATTCCCAGGGTCAAAAAATGAAAAAGGATGAGTTCATCACCAATGGAAAAGAAATTAAATCAATTATTAAGAGTTCTTTTACCCAATTATAAGCCAATAAATTTGATAATCTAAGTGAAAAGGATGAATATTTACCAAAAAAATGTAAACTGCCCAAATTAACAGAAGAGGAAATACAATACTTAAATAATCCAATCTTAGAAAATGAAATTGAACAACCCACCAATGGACTCCTCAAGAAAAAAGTCTCCAGGGCCAGATGGATTGACAATTGAATTCTATCCAACATTTAAAGAACAATTAACCCCAATATTGCATAAACTATTTGGGAAAATAGGCAAATGAGGAGTCCTGCCGAATTCCTTTTATGACACAAATATGGTGCTGATAGCTAAACATGAAGAGCAAAAACACAGAAAAAAAAAATTATAGACCAATCTTCCTAATAAATATTGATGCAAAAATTTTAAATAAAAACTATCAAGGAGATTACAGTAAAATATCACAAGGATCATTCACTACGACCAGGTATTATTTGTACCAGGAGTGCAGAGCTAGTTCATAGCACTATAACTGACCATATCAATAACAAACCAATATATGATATGTCATATGATTTCTCAATAGGCATGGAAAAAACTTTTGACAAAATACAATACCCATTCCTGTGAAAAAACACTAGACAACATAGGAATAAATGGAGCTTTCCTTAAAATAAGTAGTATTTATCTAAAACCATGAGTAAGCATTATCTGCAATGAGACAAGCTGTAGAAGCCTTTCCAATAAGATCCAGAATGAAACAAGGATGCACATTATCACCACTTTTGCAACTATAGTAATAAGAGAAATCAAAGAAATCAAAGAAATTAGAATAGGCAATGAAGAAATAAAACTCACTCTTTGTAGATGATATGATGGTGTGCTTAGAAAATCCTAGAGAATCAACTAAATAAGTAGAAGAAATAATTAACAACTTCAGCAAAGTTGAAGGATATAAAATAAACTCACATAAATCATAAGCATTTCCATATATTAACAACAAAGCCCAGCAGCAAGAGATAGAAAAAGAAATTCCATTTAAATTAATGGTAGGTCATATTTGAGAGTCCATCTGCCAAGACAAACCCAGAAACTGTATGAACTCAATTACAAAATATTTTTCATACAAAGAAAGTAAGATCTAAATGATTGAGAAAATATTAATTGCTCATGGGTAAGTCAAACAAATAAAATAAAAATAGTAATTTTAATAAAATTAATCTACTTAATCAGTGTCAAACCAAACCAACTGCCCAAAAAATAGTTTGTAGAGCTAGAAAAAATAATAACATAATTCATCTGAAGGAGTAAAGATCAAGAATATCAAGAGTATCAATGAAAATAAGTATGAAAGAAAATGGTCAAGCAATCCCAGATCTCAAACTATGTTACAAAGTGGTAAACTTCAAAACAATCTGATATTGGGAGTAGACAGGTAGCTCAGTGAATTGAGAGCCATGCCTAGAAACAGGAGCTCCTGGATTCAAATCTGACCTGAGATACTTCCTAGCTATGTGACCCTGGACAAGTCACTTAACCCCCATTGCCTCAAGTCAAATTCATGAAAATATAAGTTAATCTCCAATTGATAAATATTCAAATGATATGAACAGGAAGTTTTCAAGTAAAGAAATTAAAATCATCTATAGTAATATAAAAATACTCTCTATCACTCTTAATGAACAATTCTGAGGTACCACCTCACACCTATCAGATTGAACAATATGACAGAAAAGGAAAATGATAAATGTTGGAGGGGATGTGAGAAAATTGGAACACTAATATGTTGTTGGTGGAATTGTGATTTGATCCAACCATTCAGGAGAGCAATTTGGAACCATGTCCAAAAGGCTCTATAACCATGAATATTTTTTGATCCACCAATACCATTACTAAGTCTGTATTCCAAAGAGATTTTAAAAGGGGGGTAAATGGTGGGATTATCCATCAGTTGGGAAGTGGCAGAACAAGTTGTGGTTTATGATTGGGATAGAATACTATTGTGCTATAAGAAATGATGGGCAGGATGATTTCTTAAAAATCTGTAAAGATTTAAATGAACTGATGAAAATCGGAGTGAGCAGAACCAGAAAATTGTACATGATGACAGCACTTTTTTGATAAGCAATTGTGGATGAACTAGTTTTTCTCAGTAATGCAGTGATTCAAGACAATCCCAGATGAAAAATGCCATCTGCCTTCAGAGAAAGAACTGATGGAGTCTCAATGCAAACTAAACATACGATATTTTACTCTTCTTTCTTTTTATTTGAGATCTCTTCCACAAAATAACTAATATGGAATACTGTTTTAAATGCTTGTACATGTAAAATCTAGATCAGATTTTTTTATTGTTTTAGGGAGGAGGGAAGAGTAGGAGGGAGAGAATTTGAAAATCAAAAAAATTTTTAATTAAAGTTAAAATTTGTTTTTACATGTTATTGGAGAAAAACAAAATATTATTAAAAAATGAAATAAAATAGGTAAATAGCACCTGGTTGGACTGTCATTTTTCATGCTACCTTAGAAAAGCCAACTATATATTTGTATGTAAAGAAGAGGTATATACTAGGACAATAACCCACATGAAAGAGTGATGCCCCTGTGAAAGTGACTGTCCTCCCCAGGCCTATGATGTCTATGGTCTATAAGACATTCTTTCCCTTACTGCCTATGTGACATTTGTCCCAAACCACGTTATTCTGTGGAGCCTAATGGTAACAAAGAGACACCTATGACCATTTTTGTATACAATTAGCTATATGGCCTTGGGCATTTTGCAACACTCCTGGGTGTCAGTTTCCTCATCTACAAAATCAGAGCCAGTTGGAGTTGGTAATCTCTACAGTCCCTTCCCATTCTCAATAAGTTCTAAGTTTCAGTCAACTTCTTTGGAATGTCTACATGGAATCAACAACTGAATGTGGTTCCCTCTGGCCTACATGGATCAGCCCACTTCAGCCTAGACTGCCCTGAACTGGACTTCTCCACAGCTGAAGCACAATATATTCTGCTTTATTCTTTTACCTTTGCTCTGTGTATATCATGGGAGGTGAATTCAAAATGGCAGCTCAGTAGCAACAAAAGCCAAAACTGCTCTGACTAACCTTCCATACCAATCTTTAAAAAGACCTTCAAAAAGAAAGGAACCCAAACCCAACAGCAAGCTACAGTGACAGATCTCTCTCACTGAACACAACTTAAAAGGGAAAAAGACAAGAGAGTAGAAACAAGAGTAGATGATGAGATACAAGGAACTACAAGCAAAACCTCAAAAAAAAAAAACAACCCAAAAACCTGGAAATTGGGGTCACACTCAGGAAGAACTCAAAGGAATTCAAAAATCAAATAACATAGGTAGAGGAAAAATGAGGAAAAAAAAAAGAGCTTAAAAAGTATAATTGGTCAATTGGAAAAAGTGGCACAAAAATCAAATGAAGAAAACAGTGTCTTAACAACCAAAATTGACCAATTGGAAAAAGGGGCAAAAAAAAAATCAAATGAAGAAAAGAGTGACATGAAAAGAGTCTGAATGGAAAAGGGAGATCAAAAGGTCATGGAAGAAATTGAGTCTTTAAAAATTAGAATTGGGCAAATAGAAGCTAATGATCTCACAAGACATCAAGAAACAATAAAACAAAATCAGAAGTGGAAAAAAAAAAAGAAAACATGAAATATCTCGTTGAAAAAACAACTGACCTGGAAAATAGAACCAAGAGAGACAATTTGAGAATTATAGGACTAATTGAAAGTCATGACCAAAAAATTAAAAAAAAAAAAGCCTATCTATCAAATTACAAGAAAACTGTCCTGATACTCTTGAACAAGAGGGTAAAATGGAGATTTAAAGAATCCCTAGAGAACCTCCTATAATAGATCTCCAAATGAAAGCTCCCAGGAATGCTATAATTAAGCTGAAGAGTTCTCAGACTAAGGAGAAAATACTGCAAGGGGCTAGAAAGAAATATTTCAAATATCATGGAGCACCAGTAAGGATTACACAGGAGCTGGCAGCTTCCAGAGTGAAGGACCACAAGGAATATGATATTCTGGAAGGCAAGGGAACTGGGCTCATAACCAAGAATCACCTACCCTTCAAAACTGATTATATTCTTTCATGGGAAAATATGATCATTTAATCAAATAGAAGACTTCCCAGCATTCCTGAAGAAAAGACAAGACAAACAGAAAATTTGATGTCCAAATATAAAATTCAAGAGAACCATTAAAAGGTAAATAAAAAAAGAGAAAAAAAATTTTTTTTTAAATCTGAATGTGGTAGGGATGAAAAGAACTAGTAATAAACTCCACATAAACAAAAGAACTGGGACTAAGCCAATTTATGAAACAAGTCAAAGTCACTAGCCTTAATATGTATGCCTCCACAAATAGAAAGAGGAAATGGAAAACATGGGTGGACCCTGGATTCTGGGCAGGGGTTCAAGAAACTATTATTATATGACTTTCACCCCCTTGAAAATGAAAGACAGTATCTAGTTAAAGCAATGTGGGAAATATCAAAATTATAGGAACAACTTAGTATTTCTGGGAAGTAGATTCTATGCTTTGAATTGAATGTGACTGAATAAAAAATGAGACTGAATGATTTGGTATTTCTTCCTTACACAAAACTAACCCAATGTACGTGGAGAAGAGTTTTGAGCTTCAATGGTAACTCTCTGGATTTAGCTTCAGGAGATCTGCTACCAGGAACTCCCATGTCCAAATCCAGAGTTCTAGCCACCAAGCTGTTCCTCAAGTAAATGTTGTCCTGCATTTCACCCACTTCCTATATGCAAAGCATTAACTTAAATTTATTTGTTTTTTTTTCTGAAATGTAAGTAAATTACACCTCAGTCCTCCAAAGAGCCATCATTAGCATGTGTGAAAAGTGAGAAAGGAAGTGAAAAATGAAAAAAAAAGGGAAGGCAAAGAGATTGAAGTTTGTTTGTTGGTTTATTTTCTTATTCACTGTCTGCTTAGCCTTTCTACTATTTTTCTCAGTTCTCCTCAGTTGCTTGATTATGCTCTCCTGTGAAGTTTTTCTGACCCTGCCTTTTACCTCATTCTCCGCCTATATATCTTCCATACCTTCTCAGTCTTTTCTATTGTGTTATCATCCACATTTCACTCTCCAAATGTGTGTCCCTTATAGACTCCTGGTTCTTCTCTTCCTTTGTTACTTATTCTTCCCATTAGGGCCTAAGGGTTTAAATATCTCTATAAAGATGGCTTCCAAATCTATGTATCTAGAAGACCTAGTCTCTCTTTTAAATTCCAGTCTTGCATTTCCAACTTCCTTTTAAATATTTCCAACGAGATGGCCCATAAGCAGCTGAAATTCCACATGCCCAAAATGAAACTCATTAATTTCTCCACCCCTCAACGTCATCCCTACTCCAAATATATTTGACAGAAAGGTGATAAATTGAAGATATAGAATGACTCATGTTTTTGGATATGATCAAGGCAAAAATTTACTTTGTTTAATTATGCATGTTTGTTACAAAGAGTTTGTTTTCTTTAAATAAGTATGGGAATTTGGAAGCGATGGAAAATAAAAATTTTTTTACAAAGAAAAATAATCTTCTTAAAGCCTTATCTATATTGTTAATTCCTGGAGAACTGACAGTAACTTCTTATTATCTCCAAAAATGGGATTCCTAACCTTTTATATATCATTGGACACCTTTGGCAATTTCATGAAATCTATGGACTTATTCTCAGAATAATGTTTTTAAGTGCATTAAATAAAATATGCATGATTTTAATGGAAAACAATTACTTGAAAATATATTTATTAAAAAACTTTTTAAACAAGTTATCAGATATTAAGGTAAGAGTCTTCCTAGAATACATACAACATCTTTTTGTTATTTAAAGTCCTCCATAAATGAAATTTCAAACAATGCCCCAAAAGTTACTAAATTGTACATAACCTTTGACCGGGTGATACTAATAAATAGATCTATGTCCCCAAACAGATTAAAGAAAAAATTAAAAGGCCTACAAGTACAAAAATGTGTCTACAGTATTTTTTTGGTTATTAAAAAGGACTGGAAACTGTGAACATGAAACCCCTACCTCTTTCATTATTATAATAGTATTAGCCTTTATGATTATTTTTATTTGTTTTTTATTTTTTTAAACATTTATTAATTTTCGTTTTTTACCTTGGTTACATGATTCATGCTCCTACTTTCCCCTTCACCCCCGATGCACATCACCAATGGCCGACGCACATTTCCACTGGTTTTATCATGTGTCCTTGATCAAGACCTATTTCCAAATTGTTGATAGTTGCATTGGTGTGGTAGTTTTGAGTCTACATCCCCCATCATGTCCACCCCAACCCATGTGTTCAAGCAGTTGTTTTTCTTATATGTTTCCTCTCCTGCAGTCCTTCCTCTGAATGTGGGTAGCATTCTTTTCCATAAATCCCTCAGAATTGTCCTGGGTCATTGCATTGCTGCTGGCATAGAAGTCCATTGCATTTGATTTTACCATAGTATATCAGTCTCTGTGTACAATGTTCTTCTGGCTCTGCTCCTTTCACTCTGTATCAGTTCCTGGAGGTCTTTCCAGTTGACCTGGAACTCCTCTAGTTTATTATTCCTTTGAGCACAATAGAATTCCATCACCAGCATATACCACACTTTGTTCAGCCATTCCCCAATTGAAGGACATACCCTTGTTTTCCAGTTTTTTGCCACTACAAAAAGCGCAGCTATAAATATTTTCGTACCAGTCTGTTTATTAATTATATCTTTGGGGTACAAAACCAACAATGGTATGGCTGGATCAAAGGGCAGGCGTTTTTTTTTTTATAACCCTTTGAGCATAGTTCCAAATTGCCAGCCAGAATGGTTGGACCAATTCACAACTCCACCAGCAATGCATTAATGTCCCAATTTTGCCACATCCCCTCCAGCATTCATTACTCTCCCCTTGTTTCATTTTAGCCAATCTGCTAGGTGTGAGGTGATACCTCAGAGTTGTTTTGATTTGCATTTCTCTAATTATTAGAGATTTAGAACACTTTCTCATGTGCTTATTGATACTTTTGATTTCTTTACCTGAAAATTGCTTATTCATGTCTCTTGTCCATTTTTCAATTGGGGAATGGCTTGATTTTTTATACAATTGATTTAACTCCTTGTATATTTGAGTAATTAGACCCCTGTCAGAGTTTTTTGTTATAAAGATTTTTTCCCAATTTGTTATTTCCCTTCTGATTTTGACTACATTGTTTTTGTTTGTACAAAAGTTTTTTAGTTTGATATAATCCAAATCACTTATTTTACATTTTGTAATTTCCTCTAACTCTTGCTTGGTTTTAAAATCTTTCTTTTCCCAGAGATCTGACAAGTATACATTCTGTGTTCACTTAACTTATTTATAGTTTCCCTCTTTATATTCAAGTCATTCACCCATTCTGAATTTATCTTGGTGTAGGGTGTGAGATGTTGATCTAAACCTAATCTCTCCCATATTGTTTTCCAAATTTCCCAGCAGTTTTTGTCAAATAGTGAATTTTTGTCCCAAAAGTTGGGCTCTTTGGGTTTATCATACACTGTCTTGCTGACATCATTTACCCCAAGTCTATTCCACTGATCCTCCCTTCTGTCTCTTAGCCAGTACCATATTGTTTTGATGACTGCTGCTTTATAGTATAGTTTAATATCTGGTACTGCTAGGCCACCTTCCTTCAATTTTTTTTTCATTATTTCCCTTGATATTCTTGATCTTTTGTTATTCCAAATGAAATTTGTTATAGTTTTTTTTCTAATTCAGTAAAGAAGTTTTTTGGTAGTTTGATAGGTATGGTGCTAAATATAAATAGGTAAATTAATTTGGGTAGAATGGTCATTTTTATTATGTTAGCTTGTCCTACCCATGAGCAATCAATGGCTTTCCAATTGTTTAGATCCAGTTTTATTTGTTTGGAAAGTATTTTGTAGTTGTTTTCATATAATTGCTGTGTTTGTTTTGGTAGATAGATTCCCAAGTATTTTATATTGTCTAAGGTGATTTTAAATGGTGTTTCTCTTTCTACCTCTTGCTGCTTTAATGTGTTGGAAATGTATAGAAATGCTGATGATTTATGTGCATTTATTTTGTATCCTGCAACTTTGCTAAAGTTGTTGATTATTTCTCCCAGTTTCTTAGTTGATTCTCTAGGATTTTTTAAGTAGACCATCATATCATCTGCAAAGAGTGATAGCTTAGTCTCCTCGTTGCCTATTTTGATACCTTCAATTTCTTTTTCTTCTCTAATTGCTACTGCTAGTGTTTCTAGTACTATGTTGAATAATAGAGGTGATAATGGGCATCCTTGTTCTACTCCTGATCTTATTGGGAAGGCTTCTAATTTATCCCCATTGCATATGATGCTTGTTGATGGTTTTAGGTATATATTGTTTATTATTTTTAGGAAGGGTCCTTCTATTCCTATACTATTCAGTGTTTTCAATAGGAATGGATGCTGTATTTTGTCAAAGGCTTTTTCAGCATCTATTGAGATAATCATGTGATTTTTGTTTGATAGACTGTTGATATGGTCAATTATGTGGATGGTTTTCCTAATGTTGAACCATCCTTGCATTCCTGGTATAAATCCCACATGATCATGGTGGATGATCTTCTTAATTACTTGCTGGAGTCTCTTTGCTAGTATTCTATTTAAGATTTTTGCATCTATGTTCATTAGGGAGATTGGTCTGTAGTTTTCTTTCTCTGTTTTTGATCTCCCTGGCTTTGGAATCAGTACCCTATTTGTGTCATAAAAGGAATTTGGTAGGACTCCTTCTTTGCTTATCATATCAAATAATTTGTATAGTATTGGGATTAGTTGCTCTTTGAATGTCTGATAGAATTCACTTGTGAATCCATCAGGCCCTGGCGATTTTTTCTTAGGGAGTTCTTTGATGGCTTGTTCAATTTCTTTTTCTGATATGGGATTATTTAGGTATTCTATTTCTTCTGCTGTTAATCTAGGCAGTTTATATTTTTGTAAAAATTCATCCATATCTCCTAAATTGTTATATTTATTGCCATATAATTGGGCAAAATAGTTTTTAATGATTGCCTTAATTTCCCCTTCATTAGAGGTGAGGTCTCCCTTTTTTTGATACTGTCAATTTGGTTTTCTTCTTTCCTTTTTTTATTAGATTGACCGGTATTTTGTCTATTTTATCTGTTTTTTCAAAATACCAGCTTCTAGTCTTATTTATTAATTCAATAGTTCTTTTACTTTTGATTTTATTAATTTCTCCCTTGATTTTTAGTATTTCTAATTTAGTTTTCATCTGGGGATTTTTAATTTGCTCGCTTTCTAATTTTTTGAGTTGCATGCCCAATTCATTAATCTCTGCCCTCCTTAATTTGTTAATATATGCATTCAAGGATATCAATTTCCCTCTGAGTACTGCCTTGGCCGCATCTCACAGAGTTTGGTAGGATGTCTCATCATTGTCATTCTCTTCAATGAAATTGTTGATTGTTTCTATGATTCCTTCTTTGACAAATTGGTTTTGGAGAATCATATTATTTAATTTCCAATTAGTTTTTGATTTGCCTGTCCAGATGCCCTTACTAATTATTATTTTTATTGCATTATGATCTGAGAAGGTTACATTTATTATTTCTGCTGTTTTGCATTTGTTTGCAATGTTTCTATGCCCTATTACATGGTCAGTCTTTGTGAATGTACCATGTGCAGCTGAAAAGAAGGTGTATTCCTTTTTGCCCCTATTTATTTTTCTCCACATATCAATTAAATCTAATTTTTCTAGGACTTCATTCACCTCTCTTACCTCTTTCTTATTTATTTTTTGGTTTGATTTGTCTAGATCTGAAAGTGGTATATTTAGTTCTCCCACTAGTATGGTTTTACTATCTTTTTCCTACTTGAGATCTGCCAGTTTCTCCTTTATGAATCTGGCTACTATGCCATTTGGTGCATACATATTGAGCAATGTTATTTCCTCATTGCCTATACTGCCTGTAATCAGGATGTAATGACCTTCCCTGTCTTTTTTAATCATATCTATTTTTACTTTGGCTTTGTCAGAAATCACAACTGCCACTCCTGCCTTCTTTTTCTCATTTGAGGCCCAAAAGATTTTGCTCAAGCCCTTAACCTTAAACTTGTGTATGGCCACCCTCCTCATATGTGTTTCTTGTAGACAACATATGGTAGGATTTTGGTTTCTAATCCACTCTGCTCTTTGTTTCCATTTTATGAGTGAGTTCATTCCATTCACATTCAGAGTTATAATTATCAGTTATGCATTCACTGACATTTTCGTATCCTCCCCTATTCCTACCCCTTCTTCTTAAACTATTTCCTTTTAAACCAGTAATTTGCTTTAAGCCAGTATCCCTTATCCCCTCCCTTGATTAACTTCCCTTTCTACCCCCTCCCTTATTATTCCCCTATTTTTATTTTTAAAGGCCTAATGAATTCCCTCCCCATTTTTCTCCCCTCCCTTTTTTGACCTCTCCACTCCCCTACTCCCCTTGGTTTATCCCTTCTAACTTTCTCAGTAGGATTAGATAGAGTTTTATATCCCAATGGATAATATAGCTACTCTTCCCTCTCCAGGTTGATTACCCTGAGAGTAAGGTTTAAATATTACCTCTTAATTCTCTCTTCCTCTCCTTCTTATAACAAGATTTGTCCCCTCCCCTTTCCAAGCCCTCTTTGTGTGTAATAGAATATATTATTTTTCTTATTCTCTCAAGTTTCTCTTGGTGTCCCCTGCTATTCACCCCCCTCTTTCCCACCCCTCCATATCATCTTTGACCATTTAGTATTCCACCCTCACCCTATGAATTATTCTTCTGATTACTATAATAGTGAATAGAGTTCACTACAGAGAATTATACATAGCATTTCTCCACATAGGAAAACAGATAATTAGATCTTACTGAGGCCCTTAAAAAGGAAAATTTAAAAATTATGAGTTTTCTTTCTTTCCCCTCTGTTTCTTATTTACCTTTTCATGTTTCTCTTGATTTTGGTGGTTGGATATCAGACTTTACATTTAGTCCTGGTCTTTTCTGTGCAAATACTTGGAAATCTTCAATTTTGTTGAATGTCCATACTTTCCACTGGAAGTATATAGTCAATTTTGATGGGTAGTTGATCCGTGGTTGCAGGCCCAGTTCTCTTGCCTTTCTGAATATCATATTCCAAGCCTTGCAGTCTTTTAGCGTGGAGGCTGCCAGATCCTGTGTGATCCTAATTGGTGCTCCTTGATATTTGAATTGTTTCTTTCTGGCTTCTTGTAAGATTTTTTCTTTTACTTGGAAGCTCTTGAATTTGGCTATTATATTTCTGGGCGTTGTCTTTTCTGGGTCTAGTGTAGAGAGTGATCTATGGATCCTTTCAATGTCTATATTGCCCTCTTGTTGTAGAACTTCAGGGCAATTTTGCTGAATAATTTCTTTTAGTATGGAGTCCAAATTTCTATTAATTTCTGCTTTTTCAGGGAGACCAATGATTTTCAAATTGTCTCTTCTAGACCGGTTTTCTTGGTCTGTCACTCTCTCATTGAGATATTTCATGTTTCCTTCTATTTTTTCAGTCTTTTGACTTTGTTTTATTTGTTCTTGCTGTCTTGAGAGATCATTAGCTTCTAATTGCTCAATCCTAGCCTTTAGGGACTGGTTTTCCTTTTCAATCTGGTCATTTCTGGTGTTCAATTTACTTATCAGTTCATTTGATTTCTGAGTCTCACTTTCCAATTGCAAAATTCTGCCTTTTAAACTGTTATTTTCTTGCCTGATTTCCTTTTGAGCTATTTCCCATTTCTCTAGCCAAATCTTTTCCAACTTTCTTGTCATCTCAGATTTGAACTCTTCAAGAGCTTGTGACCAGTTTTCATTATTTTGGGAGGTTTGGGATGTGATTGCTTGTTTGTTCTCCTCTTCTGTTTGCTTGGTTGTCTGATTTTCTCTGTGTAAAAGTTGTCGAGTGTTAAAGATTTCTTCTTCTTGTTCTTATTAATCTTTCTCTTCTGTGCTTTCTGATTCTGGGTTGCCATTGTTAGCCCAGCCCATTCTCAGCTTTATTCTCACGCTCAGGGTCTGTCTGTGCTCTTTAGGTCCTGAAGTCTCAGGTCTGGTTGTTCTCAAGGTCAAGCCCCCTGGTGGACCCCCTTGCTTGATTCTCTGCCAGAGGTTCCTTTATAGGTCTCAGGGCGCTGCTTCCACAGTCGTATACCCGTCTGCACTGGTTCCCCACTCAGGGTTTCAGAGCCTTCGCTTGCCCCTGTGTCCACCTCCGCCCACGCCTGAGCTCTGTTTCCCCGCTCAAAGTCCATGTGTGTTCTTTAGCCTTTTGGGGTCCTAAGTCTTGCTGCTCTCAGGAACAGGCCTTGGAGCTGCCAATGACTCAATGGGTGCCCCAAACTTGCTCTATTTCTTTTGAGCTGGCTTTGGCGTTGTAGGTGGTGTGTGTGTGTGTGGTGGGGGGGGTTGCTCAGTCCGCAATTTAGTGAGAGCTGTTTCACCCCTTATAGCATGGAAATGCCCCGATTCCACGTACCTTCCATGCTGCACCCTGTTGTGGGGTCCCTCCATTTGTCTGCATTTGTTTTTATGTCCCCTTGAGGAGTCCTGTATGTTTTAGTTAGGAGAGGTTAAGTCACTGCTTTTTACTCTGCCACCATCTTAACCCAGAACTATGATTATTTTTATAATATAATCCTTAGTTTTTGAGTTAATAGCCAAATAATATAGTTTTGCTAAGAAAATATATAGATTAGGGTGGCATTAAATCTTGCTGACAAACACTTTGACTTTAAGTCTGTAATCCAAAAGTTTCTACCAAACCCACCACACCCTGCTGGGTGTAAGCTCAGGGCAGTCAGTAGGGAGATGAAGGTCTGCTTTGGGTGTAAACTCAAGACAGTCAGAAGGGACAAGGCTGCTCTTGGGTTCAAATAGCAGTCATTCAACTGCTGACTTATAGTATTTCATAATAATTGTCAGCAGAAAAACAATTAGACCCCAACAATTGCAGAAGCTTTGAAAAGATCAACCATAATATCAGCCATGGGCTACCACCCATAGTGATTATTTTTGTACTTTCCAGCTTATTCAGCACTTGTTTCATTGGTTAGGACCTGCCTATATGAAAGATTTGTACATTCATTCTATTTTAATTTTTTACTGTATCACTTTGTCATTATGTCATAAGATGTCTCTCTATAAAAAAAAAGGCTATCTCCTAAGGCTCAGGGTCTCTGGTTCTAATCTTGACAAGAGTCTGGCTTTATTGTGAGCCTGGCCTCCTCTCGAAAAATCTATTTAGCTTGGAGTTTTATACTGGTGTGATAAATTTTCACCACAAAACAAAGTGAGTGCCAACCAACTGTGAAATGGCTGAACAAATTATGCTATATGGGTGTGATGAAATATTATTTCACAGTGAGAGATGAAGAAACAAACAGTTTCAGGTGGGGAAAAAGGTGAGAATTATAAGAACTGATAAAGAGTGGCATGAGTAGATCCAAGAGAATAATATATAAGGCAATAAAAACATTCTAAAGAAAAACAACTTAGAAAAACTTTAAAGGGTTCTGATCAATGCAATAAGCAACCATTATCCCCAAGGACCAATGATGAACTGATCATATTATACAACTCCTGTCAGAGAGGTAGTAAACTCAAGATGCAGAACAAGACATATAATCTTGGACATAGCCAAAGTGGGAATTCGTTTTGCTAGTCTATATATGTTTGTTATAAGAGTTTTGTTTTTCTTTTCAATTAGATGGACCCCTGGGGTCAGAGTGAGGTAACTGGGTATTGGGACAGAAAGATAGGGTAAACAAAATAAAAAATAAATAAAGAGGGTGAGTATTGAAACATTTTAAGTCTAAGATAAAACAGAAGGAAAGTTAGAAATAATCATTATTAAGGACAGGTTTGATGGATACATATTGAATTTATTACATGTATATATACACATGCTTATGTACACATATACACTAGATCATATATATATATATATACATGTAACAGAAATTCCCAACTTCATTTATAATACTCTTTGGGTAAGGACATTATAATTTAAACATGTTTAAGATAGGAATTTTACAAAATAAATTCTCCCCTCAAAAAAAAAAATCTTTTTTGTAATCAGGCAAAAGACTAGATTTCAAGGCTTTTTTTTTTTCAAGGTTACTTCACCTTACTTTCACCCACTCTACATATAAGCTAAACTGACCACCTTATTCTTCATTAATTTTGGCATGCTATCTCCTGCCCCAAAAAGCTAAGTACTACAGGTGAAAGGTGAGAGATTTCCAGATGTGGGGAATAGTCAGCACAAAGAGATACATCATGCAAAAGAAACTGCAAGTACGCTTATGTGGATGAATCATACTGTGCAGTTAGAAGCATAACATGAAAAAAGGTGGCAAAGATATTTGTCTAAGAACCAGTCAAAGCCTGGAATTCAAAGAGGGACATTATCAGGTTGGCTGCTGGGTGGTGGACTTTTTTTTGATCACAGCAACTCTCCAAGAACACCTACTAAATTATAATGGGAATGGTATCTCTGTCAGTGGACAACATACCCCTACACTGATGAAATTAAAGATCCTTTAAGTATTAAAATAAATAAAAGATCAAAATGAATAACATATGAAGCTATTGCCATCATTAATAATAAATAATAAAACTAATCAGAACAGGTTCTGAGAGTTTGGTGAAGAAAATTGCGTATAAGGAAATTGTGAACTTGGAGATCTGGGGAAAGAGATTAAAACAGAACAGAGGATGCTACTTAGGAAAGGCAGACTTGAGTAAGACATCCAAATGATGCCCTGGGCAACCAGAAGACACTTCAAGGCACTGGGTACCTCAAAGTGTTTGACCACACATAATTGTATCAAGAATTTTAATTTTCTTGCTTTCTCAGTGGCAGCAAAGTGAGGATATGAAAAATGGTGAGAGAAAAAATAGAGCTGAAGATAAAATTTAATTTAAAAAATAAGCAAAGGAGGACCTTTGGAGAAGAATGGTAAAAAGAAAGAGGTGAGAAAGGATAATGATGCCAAAAAGAAAAGGGGAAAACAAAAAACAAAAGGTGTCATTTTTAAGATAGAAGAGAATCGAAGAAAGTTTAGAATGGGACATAGACAAGTAAAGCAGGTTTGTAGGTGTAGCGTTAAATTTAGCATGTACTAAAAAAAAATAAAAATAAAAAATCCTTTAGGTCATCATAAAAGCCCCATTCTCCATGCCCCCATCTCTTATTCCTTATTCACATATCTCTCAACACATTCTTCTAAAGGCCTAACCAAATACCTTTTTCACTGCCTTCTGGAATGTCTGCTCCATAGGCAACAAATTTGCTTTCATCAACTTTTTTCTCCTTCCTACTTCTTCCATATTCTGTCTTTCACTGAGATCTGGATCCCTCCTGTTGACCCAGAATCCCTAGACATGTTTTCCAGCCCTGATTGCTCTTTGACTTTTCTCTCAATTCACTGGTCAAAGTGAAAGAGTCTGAATACTCTTTACTTCCCATTACCACCTCTAAATTCTCTCCCCCACCACAATCAGAAAACTCTCCTCTTTTGAGGTTTATACAATCTTTATCTATGACCTAGTTATAATCCTACCAGCCTAAAAACCTCAGAACATTCCCCTTCCTAATTCAATGTACCTGGTTCACAATCTATCTGTCCTCTTCAATTCTTGCCTTCATACAAGGGGATTTCAACATATATTATTGATACTCCTTCACTCTACCCTCCAAGTTCCTCAGCTTGACCCAGTCCTTTACTCCACCTCAGCCACACAAAGATGTAAAAACTTGATTTTACCATCACTTGCAAATGCACTACCTTCATGTTCATGAACCTTGAAATTCCCTTATCTTATGAGTCTCTTAGTTTGTCATCTCTCATTCCGTCTTCCAGTACCAAACCCTGTTCTTCATCCAGATTTCCATTCCTTTTATCCCTCAGTTCTCTCTCAAGCCATTACCTCACTCTCCTCCTTTCCCTAGCTCAATTTCTGGGAGAAGAATTCTCTTCTTGTCCCTTGTCCCCTTATATACCTCTGATTATGGCCTACCAAGATTCAACCTGTGTGGAGTAGAAATTGAGAGGGCCTTGAAAATTTCAAAGTTCACTCTCTTTTATCACTTATTAAAAAATATATGACTATGGAAATCAATTATTTAAAATGCAATGTTTTCTTTAGAGAGGGAGAGATAGGGGAGGGGCACTGCCAGAAATTATTGATCCAAGACAAATGCCCAAAAATAAACAGAAAAATCTCTTAATTATTGGAGAATCCTGATGCAATCAAGTCTCCCAGGAGAGAGTATAACATTTTTACAATAGTTGGAGACAGAATGTTGAATAGCTTTATAATGATTTTACAATGAACACATTTAAGCTAATTAGCATCTTCAAGAAATTGGAAAACAGCTTCACAATGGATACATCCAAGAAAATTATTTTTTTTAAAGAAATGAACAGGAAGATTAAGACAGTTACCAAGAGGGGAGTAGTTCAGGACTGGATTATGTAGGAGGAGCTAATGGGAAGCTCAGTCAAGCCTTTAGGCTTGACCTCTTGGAAGAAGCTTCAATAATCAAAATACAAAGATACAATATGGGAGTCTTCTAAGACAAAAGGGTACTCAAGATTGGTACTCATGATTTGGTCATGGGTTCTTCAGGATCTAAGACCATCTGCCTAGTACTCCTGCCTAGGGCAATTCCCAGACAGACTTGCTTAAAGCTGTAAAGCTTTTGTGCGGATATGGGGATGTAAGGATATCTAACTTTTAGATATTAATAATTCTTAATAACCTACACACTAATTTCTCACTCCACACAAGCCTCAGATCACTCCAACCATCCACTACCTTTGCTCCTATATACATGCTGCTGAATGAAAGTGGAGAAAATCACAATTGTTGCTATTGTCATTTTTCAGTCCTGTCAAACTCTTCCTGACTCCATTTGGAGTTTTCTTGGCAAAGATATTGTAATGGTTTGTAATTTCCTTCTGCAGCTCATTTTCCAGATGAGGAAACTGAGGTAAACAGGATTATGACTTACCCAGAGTCACATAGCTAATAAATGTCTACGGCCAGATTTAAACTCAGGAAGACGGATCTTCCTGACTCCAGGTTCTGTACTCTATCTACTGCACTACTGAGCTACCTCTGGAAAAAATCACACAACCATTCTAATTGGATCACTACAAATTTATTTCTCATAACTTCTACTGAGCCCTCACTGCTACTAGGCAATCCTTCTACACCTCCCTAATTAACTCACTATCCCACTTTTCACAATGGTTTTTCCAAATCTTTTTATCCTTTCTCAAACTTTACATAACTTCCCCACCCTCCCACCCTTTCAGTTGAGAACAGTGTCCTATATAGTTATCTCTTGTTATATCACAGTTCACTTATCCCACTTATCTAATTCTGTATCATAGAGTTTTTGCTATAGCAAAGGATTTTCCAGATGAATACCTTACTGCACACAATGGAAATGCAGCCTGCCACTAACCCTTGTGCAAGTTTATCAGTGAGAATGACTGATGGAATTAAAGGTGACCAACCACAGTGCCAAGTTCTGTATCCTAGGTGGTGACTGGCTCAGTGTTTATATGTATGGGAAAGGTTAATAAGAGTGTGGAAAAGGTTTATAGGAGAGTGGGAAGGGTTTATAAAGCCTTAAAATGTATACAAATAATAAAATAAATACAGCACTGCTACTTCGCAGATTTTCACCTATCACAGGGTTCTCTGGAATGTAACTTCTGTGATAAGTATGGAATCACTGTATTCTACTTGAGAAAAAAAAAAAGGCCATTCACTGACAATTTTCTCTTTTCCCATCCTTCATCCCATCTCCTATCACTCTATGCCTTCCCCCACCAGCTCTTTCAATTCTGTCTCAAGTGAAGAGATGGCCCTTCTTGCCAAGTCAAACACCTCTGCCTACACAAATCATCCCATCTTATCCTGTATGCTCCGACAGATTTTCCCTTCTATCTCCACTCTCACAACTTCATTTCCCTCTTATCTACTGGCTGCTTCTCTGCATGCTCATGCCTCCCTCATCCTTAAAAAAAGAAGAAAAAAAAAAAAACCTCACTTGATCTTTTCTTCCTTGCTGTCATCCTATAACTCTCCTGCCTTTTATGACTAAATTCCTTGAGTAGGTCATCTACAATAGGTACTTCTCTCTTTCCTTCTTAACCTCATCCTTCAAATGACATGGCTCTGTCCAAAGTTAAAGATGATCTCTTAGTTGACAGATCCGATGATCTTTGCTCAGTCTTCATCCTTCTTGATTTCTCTCAGCTTTGACACTGTCAATCATCACCTTCTTAATATTCTTTTTTTTTTTTAAAGGATTTCTGGACACTACTCTCTCCTGATTCTCTTCCAACCTAGCTAACATCTCCTCAGTCTTCTTTGCTGGATCTTTATCCAGGAAATGTTCACCTGACTGTAAGTATCTCAAAGGACTCTGTCCTGGGTCCTCTTTTCTTTTCCCTTTATACTATTTTATTTTTGGACCTCATCAGCTCCCATGGATTCAATTAACTATGTCAATGTTTCTCAAATTTACTTATCTATCCCTAAACTCTCTGCTGACTTACATCTCCAATGTCAATCTCAAATTATATGTCCTCTAGACATCTTAAGCTCAATATGTTCAAAATAGAACTCATTATCTTTCCTTCCAAACTCTCCCATCTTCCAAACTTAATATCGAGGTGACCACTATCCTCCCAAGCTCCCAGGCCCACAACATAGAATCATACTCAACTAACTCTTCACTATCTCTCACCTCCCATATCTAGTCTGTTGACAAGGTATATAAATTAAATCTTTCAACATTTCTCAGATATATCCCCTTTTCTCATCTAATATTGGTGCCATTATGGTCTAGATCTTCATCCCATCCCTAGGCTATTCTAATAGCCTGCTTGTGGGTCTGACTACCTCAGTTCTTTCCCCACTTCATTCCATCTTCCATTCAGCCACCAAAGCACAGGTCTGACCATGTTGGTTTCCTACACAATAAATTCTACTGGCTCCCCATCATCTCCAGGTTGAAATACTAATCAGAGTTTAAATTATAGAAACACTTGGAGGTTAGTAGAAGGCAATGACAAAATACTCACTAAGGATTGTGTTTTTTTGGAAATGAATAAGGAATTACCAAAATTAGTCTAAGGAAATGTTATGCAAGATTGCACTTCCCCAAATAATAATCAAAATGCCTATCAAAATGCTGGTGTGAAAATGGGTCTCAGATATAATTCTGAGATAATAATACCACCACCATTAACTATGAGTCACCATTAGTCATAGAATGAGGGACTGAGAGGATGCATAACTGCTTAGTGTTGCTGGCCACTATGATAATGAGAAAGGGAAGTCTTTGTAGAAACATTCTAAGATATTCCATTTGTGTTAGTGACTAACTTGATTCCCACTGCCTAAAGACTAAATATGTTATATCTCATTCCTCCCACTTCTCTAGTGCATTTAAGGGAGTGGGGGGGAGATTAAAAAATACAAATAACACCCGACTCCCGGCACCAGGAGACATAACCCCCCCCCCCCATACCACCTCAGTCTACGGAGAGGTGAGAGATTACATTCAAAGCTTACCTCAGTTCTTACATAGCATTATCCCACCAAGTTCCAATTGCAAAGTCCCCTTAAAATCAAAGAAAGCATAACCCAGGATCAAAAGTTATCACAAATCTAACTCCATAACAACTATAAGCTTGAAATCAAAGGGAGCAAAAGGAATTTGCCCCATGAGTCACATGAATACATAAAATAAATGAAGTGAGACCAAAAAAGAAAGGAAGGAAGGAAAGAAGGAAGGAAGGAAGGAAGGAAGGAAGGAAGGAAGGAAGGAAGGAAGGAAGGAAGGAACAAAGGAACGAAGGAACGAAGGAAGGAAGGAAGGAAGAAAAGAAGGAAGGAAGGAAGGAAGGAAGGAAGGAACGAAGGAAG
>NC_058131.1:384015933-384028464 GCF_016433145.1 Gracilinanus agilis | reverse complement strand
AAGGAAGGAAGGAAGGAAGGAAGGAACGAAGGAAGGAAGGAAGGAAGGAAGGAAGGAACGAAGGAACGAAGGAATGAAGGAACGAAGGAACGAAGGAAGGAACGAAGGAAAGAAACATTCTTGAGGAAAGAACCATAAAGAGAATGAGCACCTTAGAAGAGAAAGTGGAAATAACCATATCTAAGTAATAGACTCCTTGAAACTACAATAAACCAAATATTCTATCAACTAACTCTTACTGAAACCTGGCTTCTCACTAATAATACAACCTCCTTGACTACTTTTTTCGTTACTGCCTGTATCTTCACAAATTCTCCTCAGCTCACTGAAGAATATTCCTTGCTCCCATTTTGACTCCTAGGTTCTCTCTCTTCCTCCATCAGACTCAAATTGCCAGCCATTTTTTGAAATTCATGCTACTTATAACTTCCACTATATGTTTTAGAACATATAACTACTTTCCTGTTTTCCTTACCACTTTAGAAAATAAATCTAATAGTCATATTACTGGGGCAAAAAGTATACATAGTCTTATGACTCTTTGAGTAGGATTCCAGATTGTTCTCCAAAATAGTTGGATCAACTCACAGTTCCACCAACAAAATATTAGTGTTTCTATTTCTCCACATTCCCTCCAGTGTTTTCCATTTTGCCCTTTTATCATTTAGTTTATCAGATAGTTGTGAGATAATACCTCAGAATTGTTTTGATTTTCATTTCTCTAATTAATAATAATTTGGAGTAATTTTTCATATAGTTATGTATAGCTTTGATTTCTTCACCCAAAAACTATTTGTTCACATTTTTTTTTACCATTTACCAATTGGAGAATGGTTTGTATTCACATATTTTAACATAGATTTTAGATATTAAATCTCTGTCCAAGCAACTAGCCATTAAATATTTTTCCCAACTAAGCTGTAATTCTAATTGTAGATTTATTCATTTTATTTGTAAACAACAACAAAAATAAAAAACCATAAAAACCTCCAAACTAATGTATTGAAAACTGTCTATTTTACATTTCACAATGCTTTCTATCTCTTGTTCATTCATAAAATTCTTCTCCTATCCATAAATCTGATAAATAATGTGTTCTTATCTAATTCATTTATACTACCTCCCTTTATGCCTAGGTCATTTGTCCTTTTGATACTATCTTGGTAAATGGTGAGATGTTGGTCTAGGTCTAGTTTCTGACAAAATTATGTTTTAATCATTGTTGCTTGTGCTTCACAAGAAAAGGCTGGTTTGGGAAGTGATACTTTAAAATATGGTGTTTGAGAATTTTATGTTGGGGCCACAGCTTAAAATATAGGAGTGGCTGCCTTCTGGCCAGAGATGCAACACATCTACCAGAGATGGTAAAAATGTTTTTGCCTGTCATTTGGATAAGGGATTGGGTGGCAAGGGAGGACAAGTTAGGGAGAAAGGAGTTACAGATTTAGAAATATATATGATGTAAAAATAAAAGGCATACTTTTTTATGCAGGCAAAAAGTTTTTTAAAAATCTAAATTGGTTATTGAGTTCCCTAAGTGAGAGAAGTATCTTTGCCTGGAGTCTTTTAAGTCTAATTAAAGGAGCTTTAGGCTTAAAAAGAAGAGGAGGGGGGAAACTGCCTGTATCTGTTGCCAAGATAGCTTAGAGAATACCTACCATGCCAGGAGTAGAAATGATTAATAAACTGGAAAACAGATTCCAGGAAAAGTGTAGACAACAAAACCAATGACTCCAAGTATCTATACACTAGAGGTAAGAAGCAAGGAGAACAAATAAATGTCCTCCTAATGTCAGGAGGCGAATGTGACCTCATGAATATCACCAAGATTTAGTGGGACAAGCTAAAAGATAGGAAAAGAGTATGAGATTTAGTGGGATGTGTGCTAGTGGTATATGGTTCTAGAAGGCTGTACCCTAATCATAAGAAATATACTAGATAAAAGGCAAGAATAGAGTAATGTATAGTTTAATTTAACAGAAGTTCTTTAGTGGGGGACTGTGAATTTATTTTTTTCTCCTTAATATTTTGGTAACTATACTTAGATATAGTTATTTTATAATCTTGGGTATTCAAAAACATTATTCTGAGAAAAAGTCCATAGACTTCTCTAGACGTCCAAATAGGACCATGATACAAAAAAGCTAAGAATCCCTACTTTTAAAAATTCTAAAGAGAGCAAGAAGCTCAGAAAGGGATACAGATGAGAAGGGCAATGTTGATGCTGCCATGTTAAATTTGATTTATACTTAAAAAATATGCTACATGTTAAATTCATGATTTCTAAGGAAATATTATTTTTCTCTCCTTTGTATGGGAAAACATGTTTTCTTTTTATTACCATCAGGTTGATAATAATCATAAAAGAATACACAATGATGTGGAGAAATCCAGGGACTACAGCTCTGACTTCATTAGAATGTTTGGGTGGAGACCAAGAGGCAGTAAAAAAAAAATAATAATGCCATCTTCAGAGCATATTGCCTCGATAGAAATAAAATGTAGATGAAGAGGAACAGGAACATTCAGGAATCAGTAAAAAATTTGGCTTAGAGGAATGATATAATGGTAATTTGGGAACTTTGACTACCCTCCTCTTTCTCTGGACCTCTCCCACTCCTTCTCAAAAGCTAATAACATGGAAGAGGTGACTGGATGCCTCCAAGAATCTCCATTCAATTCAGCTCAGCTCACCAATGCAGAGAGAATAAAAATCGTCAGATAGCCTTTTTAAAGCATTTTTCTTTAGGCCACTTCCTGTTGTTCCCCCACTTCACAGGAACCAATCAGAGCCTTTCAATTTGTCTAGCACTACCCAGGGGGGCAGTGTTTGAGGGATCCACCTCTCATCCTTTGAGGGTGTAAACTCTCATCAGAAGGATTCACAAGTTTCTGACCAATTGAATTAAAAGGATGGAGCTCTCTAAATACTTGGTTGAGTTAAGATAAAGAAATTTCCTTTCACAAGAGAGAGCAAGGGAAGGAAAGTCCTTCCCCTCTCACTGACTCAGGTCATGGCACGCATAATGAGAATAAACTGTGATCTTTATTTTCTGGACAAAACAGATAAGAGGAGTTAGGTGGCTCAGTGGATCAAGAGCTAGCCCAAGAGATGAGCAGTCTGGGGTTCAAATCTGCCTTCAGATCCTTCTTAGCTATGTAACTTTGGGAAAGCCACTTAACCCCCATATTCTAGCTCTTAGCACTCTTCTGCCTTGGAACCAACACACAGTATCAGTTCTAAGACAGAAGGTAAGAGTTTAAAATGAATTAATAAATAAATAAGAAGAAGGGAGGGGAGTAGTAGACAGTTCAGTATCATCAGCTTTAAAGATGCAGGGAGTCAGTCCAAGAAGGCTATTTCAAATACATGGTAGGAGGCACAGGTTTCTCTGTTAGGCAATCTGGGTATGCTCCAAAGGTCCCTCAAAAGTGCTTCCATGTTAAGAGAACCAAGCATGCCTAGACAAGCAGGGTTACAAATAGAAATGTAAGGAAAGGCAGATAACTGAGGATTAGACTTATTCTGCCACATCTTAAAAGCAGAAAATGAGGTACCATGACTGGAGTTTACAAAGAGAAAAATTCAAGTTTAATAACCAAGAGAAAAGCTTCCTAACCATCAGGGCTAACTTAAAGCAAAATAGCCTACCTCCAGAGGTAGTGAGTACCCCCCTCAGTGGAAGACTTCAAAAAAAGATGGTGGACCATTTTTCCAGTATGTTGTAGAGGGAATCCTTATTGAAAGACAGTGAGATGGTACAGTCAATAGAACTCTAACCTGGAGTCAGAAAGACTTGAGTTCAAATTTGGCCTCAAACACTTACCAACTATGTAACCTTGGGCAAATCATTTAATCTCTCTTTGCCTCAGGTTCCTCATATGTAAAATGGGATAATATTGGCATCTATCTCAAAGGGTTCTCATGAGAATAAAATGAGATAATAGTTGTAAAGTGCTTAGCTCAGTGCCTAGAACATGTTAAATGCCTATATAAATGTTGGTTATTATTATTAGGCATAGGATAAAATCTATGGCTTCTAGCTCTACTAATTCTGGAATTCTGATTCTATGAAATATATATACATATATATGCATATATATGCTACATTGAGAGTTTAGGCAAGTAAAGAAATAAGTCCATCTTAAAGGTTTCTCAGGTGACTTAGTTTTTACTGTCTTGAAGCTTTATTTTTTTAATGGCCTTTAAAAAAAACTTCTTCCCCATATTCTTCTATAAAAGAGGAACTTTGAGAGATTTTGGCATCAAATTGATTGAAATAGCAAGCTTCCTTAAATATTTACATGAAATAATGCAACTCTAAGGATTTTACTTCCTCCTTTCCTTCCTTTTTGAACTAAAGAACTTTAAAAATATGAATCAAAATAAAGTTACATACCAAAGCAAAGACTGGATATGTTGATAAGAGACTTTTTTAAATGGTTGAGAAATATCAATTACATTAACCGCTCTAAACAGTGAGGTCAGAAGCAATTCACTTCCTATCTTTTCACCAACAGAATCACTGATCATCTGCCTAGATTTCTTGAGCTAGAATAAATGAATTCTTCCCCCAAAATTTTTAAAGGTCATTGTACTAGGAAACCAACACAAATATATAAAACCAAGAGTCCTCCCTCAATGAATGAGTCAAAGGATATGAGCAAACAGTTTTAAAAAGAAGAAACTCAGACCATTACCTTCCATATGAAGAGTTGCTCCAAATAGCTAAAAATTAGAAAAACTCAGATCAGAAGAACTTCAAGGATCCATCTTACATCTAGCAAATTGCCAAAAGGGTTAAAAGAAAAAAATAGGGAACATTGGAAGACAGCACATTAATTTATTCATAATGAGGCTATTAACTGATGCAACCACTCTGGAAAATAATCTGGAACTATTCAAATAAAAGAAACTAAAAAGGCCAAATTCTTTGGCCAAGAAAGCTTTATGCTACACATTTATCCAAAGGAGGCCAAAGATAGAAGGAAAGGTCTCATATCCCAAAAACACTGACAGTAGTACTTTTCATGGTAGCAAAGAACTAGAAAAATAAATCTGTCTATATGTTTTGTAAATAAATGTAATAGAACATTACTATGCTATAAGAAATGATGAACATGAATTTAAAGAAACAAGGAAAGACAAACTAAGGCAAAATGAAGATAGGAGAACTAGAAAAACTGACTACATCAGTGCAAATAGCCAAAAAAAATGAAATAATTACAGATGAATATTTTGAAAAAACAGTTTTCCAACATGTAATCTGAGGGGAAAACTTTTTAAAGAAAATTTAAAGAACCAGTTTGTAGCTATTCTTAGCAATACAGTGATCCAAGAAAATCCTCAAGAACTCATGATGAACAGTGCCATCCAACTCCAAAGAAAGAACTGATGGAGTTTGAATGCAAAAAGGAGAGAACTGATGCAGAATGAAGGAAGCACAATCTGGAAAAGATAAGATACTATGATTCCAACAATGGAATAAAATAAAAAACAAAAAAGAGAAGCAATGCTAATAAACTTTAATGACCAAATTTGGCTCTTGAGAAGATGTTAGCAAATATACTTCCCTCTCTTGCTCAAGGGATGAGGAACTATGAGGATTGTTCTGTCTTTGTATTCCCAACACTTATTGCAGTGCTTGCTTAGCATATGGCATTTATTACTATTTACTTGTTGATCTATTGACTAATCGATTCATGGAGATCTCTTAGTCTGGATATAAATGAAATATGGAGCACAAGGATATGGAGAAGGAAATGGAAAACCACTCCAGTATCTTTGCCAAGAAAACCTCAAATGGGATCACAAAGAGTCAAGCAAGACTAAAATGACTAATCATGGAGCACAAGACCTCAACAGTAAGTTGTGCTCTGTAAGTTTAAATTTATACTCAGGAAGGGATGTGCTAGAGGCAATCATTAAGTTTTAAGTGTAAGCATTTACACATCAGAACTTGACCAATACAATAACAGGAAGAGCTCTCCTAAGGGAAGTGAATAATTGTCAGATCTAACTTTATTCAGTAAAGTAAAGATACTTTAAGTTTTAAGTTCTAAAACATCACAATTTTAGGAAGAAATAGATCCGTATAGCTATTTAAAGGAATAGAAAACAAAATGTTGCAATCTAGAGGTTCTTTTGGCAATGTATTTCTTTGGCGTGATTTATGAGCTATCTAACTTCCTAATAGCAAAATTGCATTTTTATATATATGACTCAAATAATCCAGCTATTTTTCTCAATCCAGCCTCAAGAGGAACTTTCTTTCAGGACTAAGAGCAATACAATTAATAATACATTAATAGCTGGCATTTATATAGAATGTTAGGTATTGCAAAGTTACTATGAAAACTCTCACTCTATCCTCACTTCTTTAAAGATTCTAGTGGATCACTGCACTGGATAGAAAAGGCTATTTAGAATAATAGGAGACAAATGGGTGGAATCAAGAGGAATTTATAATCTAACATCATTAATCATGTTTCTACATTAGGGATTTAAACATTCTAGCTATATATCTCAAAGTATATATTGATAGCTTCCCAATAAAGATATTGCATTTTTATGATATAGGATTCAAGTAATCTAGCCATTCAGCTTAATTCAGCATTTCAAGGAATTTTCTACTGGAACTAGGGGTATTTTGAGTGCATACATAAAAGCGGTCTCCTTAAGGAAAGTTTACAAAGCTTTACAGGTTTTAAAGTGTCACTCCAATAGCTTTTGTTGTTTGGTTTCATTTCCAACACTTCTTGATCTTATTTGGGATGTTCTTGGCAAAGATACTGGAGTGGTTTGCCATTTCCTCCTCCAGCTCATTTTACTTAAGAACTGAGACAAATGGGATGAAGTGACTTGCCCAAGGTCTCATGGCTAGTAAGTGTCTGAGGCCAGGTTTGAACTAAAGTCTTCCAAACTGCAGGCCCTATGCTCCATATACTCCAACTAACTGTCCCACTCCAATAGCTAGCAATAGATTAATCTCACTCCATAGAAACATATGGAACATTTCAGATCAGACTGATCCATTGCCATATATGTGACAGATAATGCTTGTTATTTCTAGTTAGCAATCAAACATAATAATAAAAAAAATTACTTCCTAGGAATAAATTTACTAGTAGTAATACCGATAGCATCCTGCTGAGCATCCATATTCTAGCTACCTGCAGCAATAAATCAACGGGAATCCTCTCCAGAAAAATATATACCGTCAGGGTCTAACTGTATTTTCTTTAATCCACTCCTTTTTAGGTTCTACTCCACAAAGTATACTAAAAGTCTTCCTATTGCAGGTTTAAGCTATTAAATATTATCCTATAATATTATTATTATTAGTCCGTAAAACTGCCCTGAAATTTTTAGGACACTCTGTATAATGAAGCCTAAAAATGAGAGACATAAGGAGTGAGTCCTCAAAGGAATAAATTCCTTTATAGAGTTTCTCATACTGTATCAGTAACAAGTAGCTAGCTACAATTCTGGATACCCAGTGGGATGCCACTGACATCACTACTAATTTTTTATTACTACTAAGTAATAAGCAGTAAAGTATTAATGATAAATAAACCAGTGGTTTTAAGCTGCTAAAGCTTTTTTTTTTTTTTAAATAACACCATCTACCTGTTTTAAGTAGAAATAGACTCATTTGGTTATTTAGGTAAAAGAAAAATCAAACTGGTGCAAACTATAGGTCCTATTGATACTGCATTATCTCTAAAGTATGTACATGATTTCTTATTAGCTATTCAGCTTCCTAATAATAACACTGACTTTTTTTTACATGTGGGCCTGTGGACCTGGAGTTTTCTGAGCTATTTTCTCAGTCTAACTTCACAGGGAAATTTCCTTTTGCTGAGATTTGGTGTAATATGTATTAACACCATTTTATTTTGGTGTCTTGTTGAGAGGTCTTACCTTTTCCTTCTTTTAACTAGAAATATCCATCTAGCTGTTTTAAGTAAGAGGGGGGAAATGATACATTATAGATATTCATTTCACACTGTAACTTAATTATAGGCCTATTATAGACAGCCTATTATTAGCCTTCTAGCCTTCCTAATAACAATACTGGGTGTTTCTTCACCTGAGACTCAGATATTCAACCAAACAAAATGAATTGTCAGTCTACTCAGAAGGTAAAGCTTCTCCTCATGATTTCTACTTAGATTATAGCTTACTTATAATTATATCGCTATCCTCTTTCTGAGCATCTTCTGTTGTGGCTACTTATATGTACAGAACATTAAAAGGATTCTATTGAGGGACTGTTACAATGTTATGGTCTAATTATATACACTAATCATAAATTAAGTAAATAACAAGCCACTCTTTCAAGAGAAAACCCTTTATTTTTGTTTTTATGACCATAATGGGACTCAAATGCCCCTTTGCAGAATACATTATAGCACATAATTTTGAAAAACTGCTCAGTCACATCTATACCTTTCAGTGAAAGATAAGTAAAGCTCATCTTTGAAGAGGCACTTTAATTTAAAGACAAAGACACTGATAACTCCAAATAATATCCTGTCTCAAACCAGCTAAAAGAGACTTGTAAAAAATCATGAATCTAAATGTCAGTCTACAATGTTTTTCTTTACAAATATTTCATTCAAAAAAGACCAACAAATCATGAAACATGTTTCTGAATACATTTGTTCAAAAGATGTTTCCTCTCCGCCCCCCCACTCCTGCCTAGGTCCATGAAATAAAAGTAACTTCTTTTAATTTTTATTAAATTTAAATTGTTTAATATTTTATTTTACAAATTGCATGTAATAACAATTTTTATCATATGCTTTCTGAAATTATAAAATCCAAATTTTCTCCCTTCTTTTCTTCCCCACCCCCCACCCCAGAAGTGGTAAACAATTTGATCAGTGTTATACATGCCTTATCATATAAAACTTACTAATATAAAAACCAAAATCCCAAAGTAAAAACACAAATAAGCTAAAATGAAAAATAATAGGCTTTGATCTGCATTCCAAATCCATCAGTTCTTTTGCTGGAAGTAGATAGCATTCTCTATCATGTTCTTCGGAATTGTCCTGGAACATTTTATTGCTTGAGGTAACTAAGTCTTTCACAGCTGATCATCATTCAATATTGATGTTACTATGGCAATGGTCTCCTGGTTCTGCTTATTTCATTCTGTATCAGTTCATGTAGGTCTTTCCAGCTTTTTCTGAAATGATCCTGCTTATCATTTCTTATAACAGAATAGTATTCCATCATCATCATATGCCAATTTATTCAGCCGTTCCCCAACTGATGAACATCCCTTCAATTTCCAATTCTTTGCCACCACCAAATGAGCTACAAATATTTTTGTACAAGTAGGTCCTTTCTCTCCCCCTCCCCACTCCTTTTTTTTTTTTTAATCTTTTTGGAATACAGAACTAGTAGTGGTATTGCAGCTCTTTGGGCATAGTTCCAAATTGCCCTCCACAATGCCTGGATCAGTTCACAATTCGACCAACAACGCATTAGTGTCCAACTAAACAAAGGTAATTTCTAAAGAAGCATTGTTAAAGAGGTACATAAAAGCTAGAACAGCAATTTAGTTTTAAGAGACCATTGTCATTAACTTTGTAATCATCACCATCATCATCATCATGATTGTCATCCAACTTATTGCGCATGTAATGTGGACCTACTATTGTAACAGGCTCCATAGAAATTTATGGCCACAAATAATAAAGTGATAATACCTTGCTTTTGCAGAGTGCTTAGTTTTTCAGAGGATTTTCATGTCTGTTATCCCCACTGATTACTACAAAGACACTGAGGTAGTCAGGGTACCTTTACCCATTTGAGAACTAAAAAAGCATAAGTATAGGTTAACATATATTATTATATACCTAATTAATGACATTTATGGGTTCTGATTTCCTCATCCTGTGATCCTTCTACTAGTGCCATTTGGATTTGGTGTCCATCCTGACCACTGTTAGAAAATTTTTATTTTTTTAAAAACCTTTAGAATCAATACTGTGTATTGGTTTGAAGGCAGAAGAGTGGGAAGGGTTAGGCAATGGAATTTAAGTGAATTGCCGAGGGTCACACAACTAGGAAGTATCTGAGACCACATCCTTAGAATCCTAAAGGTGGTTCCTTTTCGTAGTGGAGTTGTACCACTGAAATCTTCTAAAAGTTGCTACAAATTCCCAGTGTAAAATTAGGACAACCCAACATTGCAAAATACTATTCAGAATGGGGAGTCATTCTACAACATGTTATCAACACAGGCACCTAGCAGATGAGCCTTCAAAACGTTCTGAATACTTGAAAGAAAATAAAAAGGCTTTTATCTGAAACAATTCATCACATTTTGGGGGACACAACCCCATTGCCTAGCCCTTGCTGTTCTTTTGTCTTAGAACTGATAAACTGATACTAAGACAAAATGTAAATGTTTAAAAAAAAAAGAAAGAAGCAATTGATCACAACAACTATAATAATGTCTTTGGGATTCCTTGGATCAGTTTTTCCTATGGTACAAATTTCCTTCTGATAAACAAACAAACAAAAAATATAATTGAACTTTTGAAAAGGGAAAATAGAATGACTGTAATATCAGTCACCAAAAAAAAAAAAATCTCTGATCTTTTCCCATTAATCATTACATTTTAAGACCAAAATTGTTAGGGAAAAACAGAAAGACATTGCCAGACTAAAATAGTGATAACCTCAAATAGAAATGGTTTCTATTTCTTTCTAAAAGGTCTTTCCTATTGCACACCCCATTCAGTGCAGTTTTGCAAAGTGTTGGTTTTTTTCCTTCCTTGGTTCAAACTTATGTGTCTTATGTCAATTTGTGGCTGCAGAAGACTGAGACAGTTGCAATTTTTCTACCTTGGATTCATGTTCTCATTTCTAAGCAATATCCACCACCTATTAATAGAACTTCTTTGCGCACACTGTAGCATGAGCTATGAAAGGTACTCTAGTTTCCTGTAACTATGGAAATGAGCACTCTGAGCTCCCAGGAATTCAGTTGGCCACAAGCCACATTTGAAAAATCCAAAAAGGGAAATTGGGTCTACCTGTGCTAAAGAAAATAAAACCAGCTGCCTACATGGGAACTTAAAGAGAAATGTAGCAATTGGAATTAACAAAAGCAAAACTATCCTTTTGTTTATTTGTTTGATTGTTTGAAAGCTTCAGTGATTGTGCAACTCTCCAGAAACCCAAACCTCTCTGTGTTGAAGAATGATATAAATTGGCATAGCTGAAGAGAATTACTGCCTGGTTTAACTGCCACTTTTTTAGCATAATGGTGGAAACGACATTGTTTGATGTTGAGTTGGTTGTATTATCTCTAGAGTCACCATTTATTGTCATGTTTGCTGCTGATACAACTCCCTGTCAGATAGATGACACCTGGAGATAACTCCTTGAAAGTAGGTTAACATGAGGGCAGCTAGGTAGCTCAGTGGCTAGAGGGCTAAGCCTGAAGATGAGAGGTCCTGGGTTGAAATCTGGCTTCAGACCCTGGGCAAGTCATTCAGTCCCCATTGCCTAACTCTTACTGCTGTTCTTCCTTGGAACTAATACTGAATTATTTTAAGAAAGAAAGCAAGAAAGGAAGGAAGGAAGGAAGGAAGGAAAGAAAGAAAGAAAGAAAGAAAGAAAGAAAGAAAGAAAGAAAGAAAACATTAGAACTGTCAGTTGCGTATGTTATGGCCAAACTGTTTATCATTATATGTTTCTGTGACATAAGCATTCTCCTCTTCAATAATATAGGCATTTTCTGGCTCCACAGTGTAGACATTCTCTTCAATTGCATAAACATTATCCTCTGCATGGATGCCGCCGCCTTCAGTGGTAGTCCTTATGTCTTCTTGTATACCACGAGCCAAGAAAGTCAGACTAGAGAAACAAAACAGAAAAAGAGGAATAGGGATTTGGTATGAAAGGAAAATCATCTAAGTACAAGCTACCTAAAACCCCGGAGTTGAAGATTCCCTTTGAATTCAGAGAGCTTAAAGGATACTAAAAGAAAACAATTGGGGTTTTTTTTTAAACCTTTACCTTCCATCTTAGTATGAAATAATGTTTCTTTTTGGTCATTTCATATTCTAGTCCTGATAAAAAGGAATAGACTCAGAAAGATGTAAATGTGACATAATAACAAGAGATATTGTTAGATTTTTCAAAAATAATCAATCTAATAGAACAAGTGTGTATTAAGTACCTACCAACAGCATCACCAGGTATAGTACATAAGGTACTAAGAATACAAAGTCTAAATTAAATACCTGTCCTCAGGAGGCTTATATTCTATTGGGAGAATGTTATGCCAATAAGAAAGTAGAAGTTCATTTTGAGGGAGGAGGAGGTGTGAGATGAATCCAAAAATATATTCTTAATTCTTCCTCCAAATTAATTTTTTTAAACCCCTTTTAAACATAGACATTGAACAGAAACTATGGAAACTGTCCAAAAAAAAAAAAATATATATATATATATATATATGAGAGAGAGAGAGAGAGAGAGAGAGAGAGAGAGAGAGAGAG
>NC_058131.1:384004005-384013180 GCF_016433145.1 Gracilinanus agilis | reverse complement strand
AAATTAAATACCTGTCCTCAGGAGGCTTATATTCTATTGGGAGAATGTTATGCCAATAAGAAAGTAGAAGTTCATTTTGAGGGAGGAGGAGGTGTGAGATGAATCCAAAAATATATTCTTAATTCTTCCTCCAAATTAATTTTTTTAAACCCCTTTTAAACATAGACATTGAACAGAAACTATGGAAACTGTCCAAAAAAAAAAAATATATATATATATATATATATGAGAGAGAGAGAGAGAGAGAGAGAGAGAGAGAGAGAGAGAGTCTCAGAATAAGAGCAAAAAAATCATTATGAACCGGATGGCATTGAAATTTAGTCTTTATAATGTGTCTGCAAACTTATAGAAAAATTATTTGTACCCTCAAGGCTCTAATTTTAAAACACCAAAGTTTTCTAGGTATGAGTAAAATCATTTGCTGATACAGGAGGGAAGCAACTCCAAGAGAGCGCCAGATACAAATCCACTCAAACAGATCCTTGCTCTTCCATTCAGCCAAATATTTTGAGTTACAGCCACACACTCCAGCTCATGCCTGCTCATTTCAGCTCTATGGAGACCTGGCTCTAGGCCACTCCAATTTGACCCACTATAGAGACTAGAGCATCTAATTCAATTTCTCACCCCATCACCAAGTGAGCTAAGAGATTCAATTATGCTCCCTCTAGCAAACCGTGACTGCTTGGTTAATCCTGTGACAGTTTGACACTGTTCCAGAGAAATGAAGAAGCCAGTGAAAATTACTAAAATCAGGGTGGGAAGGAGAAAAGACTTGCACGGATGAGTTAGGATATTTACTCAGTAGCTGGGAGGAGGGGATGCACAGAAAGGAAAAAGAACAAGGAACAAGACCGATATTCAATTTTCATTTAAGATAGAAATGTCAGATATAATTAAGAAAGAAAATGAACTGTTCTACTTCTTCCTGAGGCAACTCTGTACTGAGAGATATGAGTATTCAGAACAATGCTTGAGGCTTACCTTAGACTTGGTGCCTTCTTTTTGTTATCTAAATATCCTAAGTAGGAGAAAGGGAGGGAAGTAGATGTCAGAATCCAAAAGGTAAAAAATTGAACATGTCACAAAGCATACAAAATAAGAGTTCAAGATTAAACCCTCATGGTATATCTTCCTACAATTGCCTCAGGGCCATTTGCATTTTGATCCTGGTTCTGTCACTAAAACCTTGAGCAAAATCTCTAAACCCCACTGTTGTTGTTGTTCAGTCATTTTCAGTTATGTCCAACTCTTCATGACTCCAATTGGGCTTTTCTTGGCAAGCATTTCCTTCTCTAGGCCATTTTATAGCTGAGGAAACTGAGGCAAATAAGATTAAGTGACTTTCCTAGATTCACACAGCTAGAAAGTGTCTGTGGTCACATTTGAACTCAGGAAGATAAGTCTTCCTGATGTCAGGCCCCAGCACTTTATCCAGTGCTTCACCTAACAATCCCACCATCTCTAAAAGGAAAACATTAGATTAGCCTGAGGAGTTCCTCACCTGGGGTCTATGAACTTGTTTTGGTTGCATTATGTTGGTTTGTGGTTTTGGTTTTGATTTTGATTTTAATTTCTATAACTCCATTTCATTGCAATTGACTTCCTTGGTAATGATTTGTATTTTTAATTATTATGAATTAATTATAATATATTATAAATTATTATATTATTATCCTAAGAAGAGTGCATAACACCAAAAAAGTTAAGAAGTTCTTACTTTGATCTTATTTCTTTTTTTCTTGCTTGCATGTGTTTTCTTTATAACATTTCTAATATGAAAATATGTTTTTCATTACTTTGAATTTAGAGTGATTATCATATTGCTTGCCTTCTCAATGGATGGGTACAGAGGTTGGAAGGAGGGAAAAAGTTTAGAACTCAATTTTTATAAAAGTGAATGTTAAAAATCTTTTAAAATGTAACTGAAAAATATTTAATGAAAAAAATTTTATTTTTAAAGAAGCTCTGTATTAGTGATTTCAAAAACCCTTTTCAATATTAATGTTCTGTGATTATAAACTTCTTGCTAGCAAGGAGAGTGTCTTATACTCAGGGTTGTCCTGAAACCAGCTGGAATAAGCTTTCTACCAGGTTTGTTTATCTTTCAATATCATCATTCACATTTCAGAAATCAGCAAACAAGTGGCAGATTAGGTGCATCAGTAAATAGAGAGCTAGGTCTGAAGACAGGAGGTCATGGAATCAAATTTGACCTCAGAAGCTTCATAGCTGTCTGATTCTGTGTAATACATAACTCTGATTGCCTATTCTTTTCTCTCTTCTGCCTTAGAAGAGATACTGAGTAACATTTCTAAGACAGTAGGAAAGGGGGGAGAGAGAGAGACAGAGAGACAAAGACAGAGAAGATAGAGAGAAAAGATAGATTAGATAAGTTATAGATAGATATACCACCAGCATAACTCTCCTTATACTTCTTATTTTCTTCCACAGAAACTCTCACAGAATAGGACTATATAGGTCTAGACAACGGCTACATTTCACATAATATTTCATATCATGGGATCATAGGTTTAAGGCTGGAAGGGGCCTTAGGTAAGTTAACCCCAATCTTCTTGTTTTAACAGATGAAGAAACTGGAACACAGAAAAGCTAACTAACTTTCCTAAGGTTACACAAGTATTTAGAAACTGAGTTAAATTGGGATCCAGCCCAAGTTTCCTGATTCCTAATCCAGTACTCTTTCCAATGTGCCACATTTTGAACAGACAAGGGATATTTAACCCTTTCCAAAGGATAATTATATTTTTCTGTCATTTCCCTAAAAATGAAAAACAAGGAAGAAGGATATGGCATTAACATGTGTGGCCATAGGCCCTATTAGCCTGTTAATCTAGGGCTTCTCATCTGCTTGAAGAGTCTTAGATTAAACTTTTAAAATATCCTTTTTCTAATAATGTCTTTACTTTTATTCTGTTTTCTTTAGGATCAGGTGTACCCATCAACTTCCTCAATGATCCAGGCAGGAATTTAAGATCAAGACTGACGTTTTTTGTCTAAGGGAAGTAGCCATTCAAGAAGCTGTTATTGGTGGGAGTGGGGAGGGCTTGGTTTGTTTAAGAGCATTAACCTTGTGTACTGTTCCCCCTTGCTAATGACACTGCAGCCACAACTCACAGCTGATACTATTCCCTTACATCACACTCTAATCTAGTTCTTACTCCAGTGTCCAGGGGCTTTCTCCTTTTGTCTTCCTAACCCGGCTCAGAGTGGAAAAATGACTCACTGTGACTCTTCTCTTTCTCTGCTCAGAAATCTATTTGGCCTTTTTTGTGGTCATTTTTTGGAAGTTTTGGAGGAAGTTTAGCACATACAAGTTGATAAAATTGTAAACAAAAGTTAAAAGCATGATCAGGTACAGTATCCATTAGTCTCCAAATAATTGGGTTGATTTTTCTAATTTTTTTACTGGTAGCTATGGCCAGAGTCCAAATCCAATGCAACAACAGTAATTCTATAAGAAATTTTACACCAAACTTAATCTCATTGATCTTCATCTCTGCCTCCTGGCTCCCCTGGCCTCCTTCAAGTCTTAATTAAAATCTTACCTTCCAAAGGAATCCTCTCCCAATCCTTCTCAATTCTAATGCCTTCCTCCCTTTCTTGATTATTTCCTATTTAAACTATGTTTACTTTGTTTGCATATAGTTGTTTACATATTGTCTCCCATTTGGGATTGTGAGTTCCTCCAGGGCACAGACTTCTTTGCCTTTTACTATATCCCTAGCATTTTGCACACTGCCAGACACATGGTAGTACCTTTATAAATGCCTGTTGACTGCTTCTCCTATATCCCATAGGGATATGCTAGGTATTGGTTCAACTCTAGCAGGTAGTAAGAACTTATTAAATATTTTTTGGTTGCTTGATTAGAAGAGTACTCCGTTCTGATTACCAAGGGGCTCAGGTTCTAGTCTTGATTCTGACATTAATTTGTTTTGTTTTTTAATTTTGACAAGTTATTTACTTTCTCCCACTCATAATCCCTTCTAATATGAAGGGGTAAGAAAATGAGTCACATGGTCTCTTCTACCTCTATGTTTTTCCTCAGTGTCTTTTATTCTTATCAGCTGTCCTTGGAATTCAAGCTTTTTCAGAGTATATCATTATTGAGATTTTTTAAATGACTTACGTTTCAAAACAAAGACAAGTAAAATCAGAACGAGAAGCACCCCAGCAAAGACTCCAACTCCAATATATATTCCCTTATTAGAGGCTGTCAGTTGGTCTTGTAGGATAACCTATGAGACACAGAGATGTAAAAAAATAAGTTATAAGTTCATCGCCAAAAAAGCACTGCCTATAACGGTTATTAATCATTTATTGGAATCGTTTAACCTTATGTTCCCAAATCTGTAAAATAATTGGGGATAGGACAGATGAGATTTTTTCCAAAGGTTATTCCATTCAACTGCAAAAATTCCAGTTCATAAATTTGAAATTTATAAACCTCATGTCTGCTAAGTCATTTCTAACAAGACATTTGTCAATTTCCAACAAATATTTATTGAAGACACTATGGGCAGAGCCAGGCACCAAAGGATTAGGGGTAACTAGCAATATTAACCTCATTTGCCAAAGGAGGAAGAACTCAACACCACGAGTTAAAGCTATATAAATAAGTGAAATTGGCTATGAGGAGACTGAATGGAAATTAGAAACAAAAGCAATAGCCTTATAAAAACTACACTCAACCAGGTCCTGGATTCAAATTTGATCTCCAACACTTCCTAGATATGTAGCTCTGGGCAAGTCATTTATTCCTTATTGCCTAGATCTTATTGCTCTTCTGTCTTGGAACCAATATACATTATTGATTCTAAGTCAGAAGGTAAAGTTTGGTTGTTTTTAAGTATGCTAAAGCATTGATGTTTTTAAGAACTGGACTAACTTACCCAATAACCAAACCTTATATCACTGTAAAAAGTGATACCAAATTTAGCAAGGGTTAGTCTACTTCTTCTCCTGTGATGTCAGGGGTATGTGGGATATAGTGGTCATATTTAAGATCCTGCCTATTCGTTGATCATGATGAATAAGCTATGGAGGCTTCTTTCCTTAAAGACCTTATGATCAAGATACACAAATAAATAATATTGAGTAGATGAGGGAAGGAGGAGGATATTTATATTGTGCCTACCAGGTGCCAGGTGCTACACTAAGTGCTTTACAGTGCATGGTGTATTTAAAGGCAAAGTATTATGAGAATTCAAAGGATGGAGGGATCACTTCTGGCTAGAAGTCAAACACAATGGGATTCCTAAAGACTACATGGAAGAGCAGTATTTTAATTGGACCCAAAAGAATGGCAAGAATTTCAACTGATGGAAATGTGGTGGTAGTTGGATAAAAGGGTGAGTCATCCTAGGAATAAGGAATGACACAACATGAATGAAGGCATATATACAAGAAACTGCTGAAAATATTCAAAAGAAGCCTCCAAAGCCAACCTAGCAGGAATACAGGTTACAAGAGGGAAATAGTAGGAGATAAGACTAGAAAACAGAATCAGTATGAAAGGTCTTAGATACTAAACTAAGTTACTGATAATGGGGAGAAAATATGCCCACATAATTTTAAATGTACATAAAGATTTTTTATTGCTATTTGTAGCAGTTTTATTATTGAACTGTGAAGAACCTTCCATCTTTTCTCTGCTGTATACACGGCATTTTCTTGAGTAATCTATAATATTGTTGTTCATCTACACAGCAGCCTTATAAATCATTAATCTCCCAGATGCCCAGGCTAATCATTTAAGTGTGTGTGTGTTATTATGTCTTTCCTGAAATAATTGGTGCATTTCCAAGGGATGAGGGTTTAGCAATTGAGAGAGAGTTTGGGGGGAGGAGGGAAGTACTACAGGAGGTGGCAAATGTATTTGCATTTATGACTACAAAGTACATGGTTTCAAGAACTCTGCTATTCTGGAATTTCACCTGGAAAAAGCAAAGAAGGCTTGAGTCCATTAGATCTCCTCCTGGAAACACAGAACTAGATGAGATCTCAAGGAGTCTGAATTGTTGCTTCCCAATCAGGATATTATAAAGCTTTTTTTCTATGTTCCTATAACATCCTGGGCTTCCTTACTCCTCTTTCCCAATTTTTTTTTTAAATTCTTACCTTCTGTCTTAGAATTGATACTAAGTATCAGTTTCAAAGCAGAAGAGCAATAAGGGTTTAGGCAACTGGGCTTAAATGACTTGTTCAGGGTCATATAGCTAGGAAATGTCTGAGGTCAGATTTGAACCCAGTAGCTCCTATCTCCAGGTCTGGTGCTCTATGCACTAAGTCACCTGGCTGCTTCTTCCTTCCAAAATTTTGACCAAAGAAATGGATACTAGAAGTTGTAGTGGGAATAGTTAAGAGAAGAGGAGCAGTCTCTTGGCCAAGAGGAAAAAGGCAGGTGGTACAGAACAAGACGGTTATTTTCAGTCATAGTCAAGATGGGAATTTTTTTTATGTGATCATCCTTGTTTGTTACAAGGGAGGACTCATTTTGACGGAGAAGATTATGGGGCAGTAATATTGATTACTTAAAAAAGAAAATGGCATCAATGAATCATTAAAAGAAAATGAACAAAAGAGTAGAAGATATTTCAGAATAAGACAAACAAGCAGAGCAATGTTGGAACTACCATATTGAATTTGAAATACACAAAAAACAAAAGCTGTACAGAATATGCTGGTCTCCTTTTTTGTAGGGAAATGTTAGTTTGTTGATGTTTATCAAGTTCATAATTATTTTAAACATATTTTTGACAGAGAAAGACCATGTGCAATTATGTGTGTATACATGCTTAAGCAGGTGTTTGTCGTCACTATCTGACCTTGTGAATGACAACAATGTGGTAGAATCTGGAATCAAAGGCTTGAGTTCAAATCCTTCCTGTTATTTATTATCTGTGTGACTTTGGGTAAATCATATAATGTCTTTTTTCTTAGTTTCTTCATCAGTAAAATGAAGAGTTTAGATTAAATCTCTTCTAAGGTCCCTTACAGCTCAAAATCTGTGATCTCATGAGCTAAAATCTGATCTTTATGCTTCTTTAAACAAAATAAACTAGATAATAATTTAACTTGCTCTTCATGATTCAAAGTCCTCATTTTACAGTATTCCATTATTATTTATTTATGTTTATGATTTATTTCAATACTAGAATGACATTCTTGAGGAGAAGGTCTATGTCTCTTCTAAACTTTACTTTGCCTGGTATCTAGCAAAGAGATTTGCACATAATAGGAATTTGATATATATTTAATGAATTCAATTGTTGCAGTTGAATCTCAGATACATCTCCACTAATCCAATCAGAATAGCTGTAAAGAGGCAAAATCTATTCTGAACTCATGATCCAGATGATAAAAACTTAAAAATTCAGTCCCTTCTTACTCTTGAAATTTACAACTTGTAACTTAACAACCCCAAAAACATTTTTAAACATTTTGGATGAAAATCTATTATCTTTTCCCCTGCCTTAAGGTTGAATTTAACCTTTAGTCATTAAGTTATCCTTATAAGTATCAATTATTATACAGTATTGCAATTCTCTTAGTGCTTGCTTATTAAAGTATGTGTCCTTACATTTGTCATACATTGAATGTTTCCATAATGTCAGGCTTCTTGAGTTCTAGTCCACCATCTTTAGTCATACCATACTTCTCTATGCCTTACTAATGCACTTAGCCTTTTTCTAATTTTCCGTTCCCACTTTGATGAGAACTGAGAAACCCAACACCCATGCTAAAGTATAATTATATGAAAAAAAATAATAGAAATAAGTTGAAAGTGAAAGACTGAGAGGTTTCTCCTATGAATAGTGTATGAGCTTTAATGTAAGGATTTTATTCATCATTCAGTGGTCTTTGTTTAACTCTTTCTGAGCTTCTAGATATGTTCTGGGAGTTACTATAACCAGATGAATAAATTCTGGGGCCATTAGGTGAGAATTCAAATTCCTGTATACCTTAAAAAATAAATGTGTTAAAAGGCCAAGAAAGACAAATCTAAATTTAGGCCTACAAATTGACAAGCATTCATCTAGATCTTCCAAATTCCCAAGAGAGTTCCCCAAAATAAATACTTTTCCAGTGACTTTCATTGTTACCATGGCAGAAGGATGTCACTGAATGAGATGCTTCTACAGGAACCAGACCCAGCGCTTAATTTATTAGTACAGAATCCTTTAGATGCTGGAGAAACTGGTTGATAACTGGGGTTGATAGGTAGGGGAACTCTACCGTTTTGTTTGTAGACTGGTAGCCTTCAGAAGTTGCTATCCCTGTATCATTCTCTCCTAAAAGAGAGGAAAAAACATCAATTAGATTAGCTAAGAATGCTTGGCTTTCTACTAACACATTATGAGCAACTAGAAAGGAAAGAAAGCATAGCTTTCTGTTGATGAATGCAGAGTAGAATAGATGACCATCAAATTAGGTCAAATGCTATCAGTCACACTTGGGTTAGACACATATATTTAACCTTTAAGATAACCATATTTTTCACATCAACCAAAAACCATCAATGGAACTCAGGGGAAGCCTGCCAAGAGTATATGTAAAGTACACAACAATACAACTCAGAATGAACATTACTTAACTTAGACTTATAAGTGTGAATAAAAGATACTCCAGAATTGGATTACATCTCTTAAGTTAAATCTTTTTGGGTTGGGGGGTAGAAGTGGAAAGGGAGAGGTTAACCCTTACCCTGTATCTTAGTATCAATTCTGAAACAGAAGATGGGTAAGAGCTAGGCAACTGGGGTTAAGTGACTTGCCCAGGGTCACTTAGTAGAGAAGTGTCTAAGGCCAGATTTCAACCCAGGTCCTCCTGACTCCAAACCTGGAGCTCTATCCACTGTGCCACTAGCTGCCCCACATTAAATCTCTTTGAAAAGAAATGTCCAGGCCTAGAGATAGAAAATCCTCAGTTCAAATCTGGATCATATACTTCCTAGCTTTGTGACCCTAGGCAAGTGATTTAACCCCAATTGCCCAGCCCTTATCACTCTTTTGCCCGGGAACCAATACCTAATATCTATTTTAAGACAGAAGATAAGAAAGAAAGAAAGAAAGAAAGAAAGAAAGAAAGAAAGAAAGAAAGAAAGAAAGAAAGAAAGAAAGAAAGAAAGAGAGAGAGAGAGAGAGAGAGA